>NC_056737.1:1546105416-1546137916 GCF_019279795.1 Protopterus annectens
GGGAGGATGTAAGTGTTAAGGTGTCAAGTGACTTACAGTCAGTAACACCTGACTGCTATGTAGGTTTTATGTCTTCACCGTCAAGTAACAGAAACATAGTGTACTGTTTGCACATGTAATGGTAGGATGGTGTGTGACACACCTTTGAGCTGTCCCCGGCAAACATCCATCTGCAAAGGTGGATCACCACTTTATGTACACACATCCATGCATACCTGATATACATCCTACCGTACTATCAGTATTTCACCATATACAGGTGTCAATGATGGGACTGCATTGCAACTGCATGTTGTAGTTAGGCACAGATGAATTACATACATCAGCTACTGCACATGCATCGTAGCTGCATGCACACCACTACATGTACATGTGTGTTGGTCCTACATGCCTGTCATGTAGCCATGTTTGTATGCATTGCAATTGGTAGACATGTGTGATGACATACATAACACATGGACTGTTGTATGATATGATGGGTGTCATGGGTAATTAGTACAGAGGGAATTTGTCCTCAGTCAACATTGCTACCTCATGTACTGTTAGCATTCAACAGCCATGGACCTACCTTCCATTTGCATGCGTGTGATTGCTGTAGCCACTTGTCTGCATGGAGGACAGCAAAATCTATGCTATGTACATATGTGTTGTGTGTGTGTGTGGTCCATGCACATATCCACTGCGATAACATGTATGTCATATCCAAACATGTGTGTTCTTTGGTGTACAGCAGCAGTCATCTGTCACAGCTGTGTAAGACCCAGGGCCCCTGTTATGTGTAGAGCTGACATGGTCATGTACAGTGGTATCATTGCAGTGCATAACACATGATGGAACCCTGTCAGTACATGCGTAGTCTGCACAGTTGCTGTAGACCTATGCACAGTCCACTGGTCATGAGTCACATGGTGTTGTGGTAATGTATGGCTTTGTGTTGCTGGTCCAACGACGTGGTGATGCCTCAGGACTACATAGTAGATTGTGGCGTTTACCTCTGTGATCTGCACCTGAGACACCTGTGATGGCTCTTGACTGTGTACTGGTCAGTATATATGAGTGGCCTTCATGTATGTGGGGACAGTAACACCATACTGTGCCCTTCCGTGTTTAGAATCTGTGTGCATGCAAGACAGCCCTTTGCTACTGCTGTGTGAGCATGCCCAGTACGCCGTTGTGTAGATGGACACACAGTACATTCCAAACTGTGCCCTTCTGTGTTTAGAATCCGTGTGCATGCAAGACGGCCCTTTGCAACTACTAAGTGTGTGAGCATGCCCAGTATGCCGTTGTGTAGATGGACACACAGTACATTCCAAACTGTGGCCTTCCGTGTTTAGAATCTGTGTGCATGCAAGACGGCCCTTTGCAACTGCTAAGTGTGTGAGCATGCCCAGTATGCCGTTGTGTAGATGGACACACAGTACATTCCAAACGGACGTGTGATACTAAGTGTGTGAGCATGCCCAGTGACACCTTGTGTCGGTGATGTGCCTCTGTGTATGGGTATGGCCATTGACATCCCGTATAGCGATGGTGGTCATCCAGGCAACAGATGTCCATTTTCCACGTCAGGATGGATGCCTACATTGAACACACTGGTTGACTGTCTTGAAGGGTGTACTGTCTGTGGCACGTCTCGTATCTATGTAGTGTTGTAATAGTGCTCCGTAGATGGGCAGTTGTCCCGCTCACACCACTGCCGTGTATTTGTCTACGTCTACCTTGGGACAGTAATATGCTTTTAGACTGCTCACTCTCTATACATTCCCTATCGGCGGCTTTGCCTTTGCTGATGATGTCATCCACCTAGAAGTATGCTTCTGGGAGTGCTGTGTTCCAGTAATCTCGGTAGTGCGTTCTGTAACTGCGTAATGCTGTAGTGTGATAAGGTAGTTAGGTGTATGTTCGACTCCCAGCCCTGACAAGTGTGTGCGTGTGTGTGTGTGTTTCCAGCTGTCTAGGGACAGAGTAATGCTTTTGGATGGCTCACTCCACATACATTCCCTATCTGCATCTTTGCCTTTGTGGATGATGTCATCCACCAAGAAGTATGCCTCTGGGAGTGCTGTGTTCCAGTAATCTCGGTAGCGCGTTCTGTAACTGCGTAATGCTGTAGTGTGATAAGGTAGTTAAGTGCATGTTTGACTCCCAGCCCTGCTAAGTGTGTGTGTTTCCAACTGTCTGGGGACAGAGCAATGCTTTTAGATGGCTCACGCCACATACATTCCCTATCAGCGTCTTTGCGTTTGCGGATGATGTCATCCACCTAGAAGTATGCCTCTGGGAGTGCTGTGTTCCAGTAATCTCGATAGCGCGTTCTGTAACTGCATAATGTTGTAGTGTGATAAGGTAGTTAGGTGTATGTTCAACTCCCAGCCCTGCCAAGTGTGTGTGTGTGTGTGTGTTTGTGTGTGTTTCCAGCTGCCTGGGGACAGAGTAATGCTTTTAGACGGCTCACTCCACATACATTCCCTATCGGCGTCTTTGCCTTTGCGGATGATGTCATCCACCTAGAAGTATTCCTCTGGGAGTGCTGTGCTCCAGTAATCTCGATAGCGCGTTTTGTAACTGCATAATGCTGTAGTGTGATAAGGTAGCTAGGTGTATGCTCGACTCCCAGCCCTGCCATGTGTGTGTGTGTTTCTAGCTGCCTGGGGACTGAGTAATGCTTTTAGATGGCTCACTCCACATACATTCCCTATCAGCGTCTTTGCCTTTGCGGATGATGTCATCCACCTAGAAGTATGCCTCTGGGAGTGCTGTGTACCAGTAATCTCGATAGCGTGTTCTGTTACTGCATAATGCTGTAGTGTGGTAGACTAGACAGGTAGGTGCTCGATTCCAAGGCATGGCAGGTGTGTGTGTTTGGCTGTTATACCGTATGTGTTGGTATCTGTGGGTGGCTAGCTGTGGGATGTGTTCAGTTTGTTTTGTTGCTGACCTATATAGTGTCCACAGCCCGCATATTCTGCCAAGACACTGGGTTGTCAACACATACATTCGCTAATAGGTCTGGTGTGTAACTGTCAGCAGCCCTACTCTTACCCTTGATACGGTCTGACCCGTGTGACGCAACATAACACACGTGCCTTGATAGTAACAACACTACATGATGCAGGTGGCACATGTAGTTTCCTTTTCATTCCTGTCTAATGCATTGCTGTCATGTGGTCCGCTCTTGTGATATAAATGCCATATTTACATATGTGTATACATGTATATGTGTGTAGGTATATATATATATATATATATATATATATATATATATATATATATATATATATCCATGTGTATATGTATACATATAATATATATGATATATGTAGATGTAGAGGTGGACATAGATGTGAACATATGTCTGGGAACATCAGCACTATTGAATGTTTGTGCCGGATGATCTGTACGTGATAACCTGGGATTTATGTATATCTGCCATGGCATGGTGGTAATGCACATCGTCTGTAATGTGCAGGGCCATGGGTTGTAGTCGTGTAGACACCAGTTATTTTGTTGCTGGGAAGACCATGGGACATCGAATATGGTGATGGTAAGGCACCTGTTGCCAGTTGTGTATGGATCTGAGCGACACTGAGCAGTGGTTAATAATTTGGAGGTTCAGTATGGGTCATATAACTACTCATTAGAAGACTATACTATGCAGATGAGGTTGACTACGGTGAATCACATTTATCACCAGGGTGTGCTGCTGGTCCCTGGAGTGTATGTGTGTAGTCAGCCGGGTGCAGGTCTCGAATATAGTTAACAGCATGGGAGGGGGGTCAGGCATATTGTACGTACATTGCAGAACTGTGCCTCGGGAGTGCTCCTGCCTTAGCACACCTAAGCTAGGGGTGTGTCTATACCTGCCTGGTGACATTGGGAGGGATGACAGAAGTGGTGGGGTAGTCAGGGTGTACAGGCTGCACAAACAGGTGTTGATCAGCACAATCCACAGATGACATGGCCAGCCCGCACATGAACAGTACGTTAATGCGAGCAAGCAGCATACACACAGGTTTCGTCCACACTCTACACCACCGGTGTATACCTGCAGGGACATTTCACGACACAGTCCAACGAAATGACACGGGCTGCAGAAGGCAACATATACCAACATGTGCAGGAGGCTGGGGCAGTGAGGATGTATGTGTATGCTGCCGAACAATGCTTACTGGGGTGACATAAGACTTTATAGACCGAGGGTGACATACCAGGAGCTACATGGGCTGGGGGTGTTGGAGCACTATGGGGTGGACAGAGACCTCCTACAGCAGCTTGTTGACCTGTGCCTGCCACACCTGACACATCAAACAGGCCGAGGGAAACGTATCACAGTGGATACCATGGGATGTGTTGGCCTAGGTGTACTAGCCACAGGTACCTCACACAGCACAACTGGGGATATCATGGGTATCACACAGGCATCTGCATCCAGAGTATTGCACCAGTTCACAGATGCCATGTCAACACATGCTAGTGAGCACATACATGTCCTCAACACACATGATTAGTGGACCAGCAATATGCATCTGTTCAGCCACATGGATGACTACCCTGGGGTACTGGGTACTATAGCTTGCACATGTAGCACCACCCGGGGAGCGGGGTAGGGCCTACAGTCACTGCAGGGGCATACCCACCAACAGCTAGGCCATATGCGATGGCCAGGGCATGAGATTGAATGTGTGTGCTGTCTGCCCTGGAAGCTATGATGTGTCCGATATATGGCTTCTGACATAGCTGTAGTACACCAATGCCTATGTGGACATCCCCTACAGTCTCCTAGTGGGGGATGCTGAGTAAACACTGGTGTAGTGGCTGATGACAGCCATCAGCAATGCACACACGCCTGAACACTCACACCATACTGAGGCGGATGCACAAGCAAGACATATACTTGTGCATGTGTTTGGGATGCTCGGTTCACAGTTCTGGTATCCGGACACATCCGTTGGAGCTCTGCAGCATTCAGAAGCTACATGCATACAAGTTGTTATGGTATTTGCTATGCTACACAATGTTATCCTGCAGTAACAGTTGCAGCAGGAACAGCATGGGGCAGGGCCACACAGCCCAACACCACTGCCAAGGCCTGTACAAGCACAGTGTGACTTGGTGAAGGAGCTACCTGAGTAGGGCACAGTCGGCGAAAGCCCATGCACAGTATGACCTGCCCTTGGCAAAGAGGCAACACAAGGCATATGTACTGACACAGCAGGTACCCACGGATTTCCTCTCTCTGACCTGCACACAGTACAATGGATGCCAAACATTACAGTACCTGTGCTCGGCCATGTATAGGAGGTGCACTGTGTGCATCCGACATAGGCAGCACTCCAGTACCATCCTCAAGTCCGGAACACACCCAGGGTATGTCTATTGACAAGTGGCAGTTGTATTAGAATGTGTAATTACCCATTGCTATGGTATGTATGTGAGCATACAAGTGACTGTGGTGGCCAAATGTTAGGGCAGCAGGCAGTACCCATCCATAGTGGCACCATGACCTCTGTAGCACATACAGGGGTCACAATGGTAGCGTGTAGTACACAGGGTGTCCTACCCACTGCAGATTATGGGCTGACCATCATGTGTGTCCGTACAGCCCACACACGTTCCATGCAGCTGGACAGATGTGGACCAATACAGACGAATGATATACAATGGCCTATGGATATGCCCAATGAATGACCCCAACCCCCTAAGACACACACAGACGACAGCAGGCCAGGCAGTTTGATGTAGATTGTGTAGGCTAGGACGTCCACCACCACTGTGCTGGTAATTAAAGCTGGGAACTGATGTACCCTGGTATCCCTCCAACCAGTCATTTAGGTAGGTCCACACACTGACATGGAGTACCCAGCATACCAGTACAGTAGTGGCAGATGTGTACAACTGTTGGCTGTGCCCCCCCCCCACACCTACACATGTGAGAGTCATGTGCACCACCCACGGTGCTGTGTAGGACTGTGGTTGTGGTTGCATGTCCCCCCACACTATGCAGACATGTAGCAACTGTCAATGCCACATGACCATTAGCTACCCTGCAGACAAAGCATGACACCTGTCTGTGTAGAACGGAGGGGTCAGCAACACAGTACTAACTATCTGGACATGTGACACATGCAATACAGTTGACCATACTTTGCATGCTCACATGTATGATGGTATTGTCGGTCGACATCATGCGTAACAGTCATACTGGGCATGCTCACACACTGAAACACAGGATGGCCAGGCATGTATACACCAGTGGTCCGGACATATCTGCTAGTACATTGCTATACTGTTGGATGTCTGTGCTGTATGGTGTGTGTTTGGTCTATTGTCTGTACATATGCCATGGTCTATTGTTAATTCACATGAGCTATGTGCGCAGGGTACTTCTACCATCACGTGTATAGGGCGGTTCTTTGTTTGCGGACAGGCCGACTCCTTTGGATACAGACCGGGTAAGGCACAGTTCAGCAGGTGGGAGCTGTTGTGCGTGGGTTTGCACAGTGTTAAGCCCTGCTGACCTCTGGTCACAGCACCTTATACACGATTAGACTCCACATTTCTTTGACAGTGCACTACTGGCATACTGGTAGACAAACACGCTTATGCGGCTCACTCTCCGACATTTCCGCTTACATTTGTCACTCACGCTGGATTTGTGCGATCCCTTGTGATGCGTATTACATCGGACTACATGACTACAGTATCGGGTATGTGTAACCATTTTGCGACAGCAGGCGTTCAACTGTACGGACTCGGCGGCCTGTCCAGTGACGTAATCATATTATATGCATGTTCCTCATACGATCTGCTCCCATCTGCCTGATACATGGGAACCGATACTCTGCAATGCTGACATGTGACGAGTTTGTTAACGCAGCTGTCTGCCGAGTCATGCTACCGCATACCTACTGCACGTTGACCACCTTTCAGATTGCACGACGGGAGACTGTAGGAGTGACACCTTTCCCACTTTGCATGGGACAGTCCCTCATCACACATCTCATGTGACAATACCAGAACTCTCCACCAATCAGGGACACATTTCTGCAGAATCAGGGACAGGTCAAGAAAGATCAGTGACACTTTTACAAAAGTAGTGCTATTAACTTGACACATTGACAGAATCAGAGCATATGACTTAATACACATATTCTGAAGTAATAGTTGTTTATAACTCTTACTTATTGTCATTAATCAGTAAGTGTAATTCACCACCTTTCCTTCAACAGCCACTAATTTTAGGAGGGATTAAGAAGGACAGAGTTAGACTTTCAGCCAAACTCAGGGACGTACCTGACATTCAGGGACAGTTGAGTGGTATGTACAATACTCTAGCCATTGCAACTGTCCTGATTAGGGGACCTTCTCATATTGTAGGTGTCTGTACTGGTTGCTTATTACAGGTCTTGTATACCTGACACGTCGATATGTCATATGTAGTAGCATAAGCAACTATACTGCTGCTAGACTACGCTTTGATTTATTCCGATATGTATATTTCTGTACTATGCATGGCTGTAGGTATGTTCTGCCCTGGTACATCTGACAGTTCTACAGAGCAGGTTCCACTTTGGCCATTCAGACTGGTGGCGGCCCTATAGACCCTATATGTAGAGCTATCACATGTGTCAAGGCAACACATATCCACAGCCAGTAGTAAAGGAACGACTTCCACGGTTTGCATACGTTAAGGTTATTCATGTAGCATTATAATTGATAATACTGTTTCCTATTACATGTAGCTGTTACTGATACAACAAATTGATGCCTGACACCACTACACAAACTATATAGCCTCCATTCCCGAACTCACAGGCCATGTGCCATAACTGTCATTTTGCAGGACACAACTGCCCAGATGGGTGTGTCCCTCGCAGGCGTACGGGTGTTGAACCTCTTCTATTATGCTATCATCTACTCGAGGTGGTCAGCAAATTATGCACTTTCCATCAGTAGCAGAACTCACATACCAATGGGTGTGAATGAACACTGTATCAGGAGCAATGCATAACACCCTGTGGGACACATTTAGATGATTGGTTCTATTAACCAGACACCCTCACAGTCACAGAGCATATGTATTCATTCACATTTGTTGAGGTACATGCTGCTTATGACTCATACATGTTGTCATCTGTCATTACCTGTATTCCGCCACCTGTTCACCTAATATCACTAGTTCTGGCAGTGTTTAGTTGGACTTTGTTACATTCTGATACATAACTATGGACATCCATGCTAATCGGGTACATGGCACTGTTTAGGTCTCTATGTATTCCCCCCCGATGGTTTACAGACTATCCAGTAGATGTGCTCTTCAGGTTTGGGAGGTGTAGGCATATGCTATGCCCACATAGGAATATTAATGACTTCCACTGAGTGGGCCTACTACATCTCTGCCAACCAGCACCTGCACACTTAAGCCCATTAATGCATACCCATGGTCCACCTACCTGGCACCCCTCTACAACAGTCATGACAAATACTTACTGCAAGTGCAGCTGGGGTATGAGCACACCCCTACACATTGCCCACTCTCCCTGTCTCGGGACACATGTCGTATGTTTTGTCAACCCATGTATTATCACACTTGCACAACCTACTGTTCCATGTACACCTACATCCTGCTCATAATAATGTCAGCAGATTCACACATACCCTGAATTTTTGGGATCCCACAAGGGACACCGTTATCCATGTTTAAAGTGTAGACCTTGCAGAACTCTCCCACTGGTCCTTTCCTACTGGTGTTTTGGACAGCGGCAGTGTATTGATCTTTATTGCCTGTCTGTATGTCTGTCCAGCCTAGCTGGACGATGTGGGGGGTACAACGTTTATTTATTGGACCTCCCAGTCACATATGCCCGGGCTGTAAATATGTTACCCCTAATTGCTGTGAAGTAACCTATTTATGTACATGTGTATATCTACACTGACATATATATTTTGTTTTGTGTGTATGTGCATATATCACTACCTGTTGTTTGTGTATATATATCTATCTATATATATCCGTAGTATATCCTTGTGTGTGTGTGTGTGTGTGTGTGTGTGTGTGTGTGTGTGTGTGTATATATATATATATATATATATATATATATATACATATATATAAATATATATATATATATATATATATATATATATATATATATATATATATATATATATATATATATATATATATATATATATATATATATATCCATATGAATATATATGTGTATGTAAATTAATATAGATATATGTGTATATATATATATATATATATATATATATATATATATATATATATATATACGTTTTTATCTATATATACATCTGTGTGTCCGTTAACCTATACATTTCCCGGACATGGACACTTACACATGCATATTGGTCTCTGCTTCAACTGCATACTATTGCCTTAGTCATTCTGACACCAACACTTCACTCCGGTGAACTTGTGCTCAGTATATTGCACGTTATGCAGCGGACAGATGTCGCACGTTTTTCATGTCTGGGGTGCCGCTGCTAACTGGGATGTGATACAGTGTCATTTGACCTATTACTCATATGCGCAGCCTATTATTCCTGCTACTCTGTTTGTTTCTGTGCACATTCATACTATTACTGTTGAAAGAATGTGTGTTTGTGTTACTGTGACTGTACGTCAACATATTGTTGTCTTCATGTAGTTGTGTCTTTCTGCTTTTCCCGGTTTGGGGTTGTCACAGCAGAACTCTGTTCCGCTCATGGGTGGCGTATATTTTTTACGTGCCGGGCTGCCAGACCTGAAGCACAACGTCCGACAATGATACGCCCATTCACGCATGTCTCCACGCAAATGACGCTCTATCTGGGAATCACACCTACGTACTAGCTGACCTCCACAGGCCACTCCATTGCACCCGGCGCAACATACCCTAGCACTCCTGTGTCCATAATAGCAAATCCATAGTTTCTCCTGCACACCCATGTTGAGTTTCCACGCATAACAGCCATTATACACTTGATATTGCAGCCATGACACGCCTTTGCACATTGCCCTCTCATGAGCGTTGGGGCCCTACATGCATTTTGTACCACCTCGTGTATTCACAGGCTCCCCATCCATTCATATTTGCACATACCTGCCTTTCCTGGTGTTATGGATTACGAATGATTTGCGGGTTACAAGTGTAGGTGGTTGCAACATGTACTACATTCCGTCTGTTTACAATGTTGACGTAGCACTTCAACGATGTTATGGCCACTGGTATAGCCCTGCCTCTGATGTGAAGAGCGGTGCTCTACTCACACTTGTGCAGCTTTATGTGACATAAGCTGCGAGCACTTCATAATTCCTTACTTGCTTTGGATTCCCTTCACAACCCTTATGTTTGCTTTCGTCTTTCAGCGTTCCTTACATATCTATATATATCTCTCTCTCTATATATATATATATATATATATATATATTTATATATATGTGTATATATAGATAAATATGTAGATATATAATTGCATATTTCTGTTATGTATGTGGATATTTATCCATACACACATCTATCTATATATATAAAAGTTACAGCTGTACAAGACAACATACATTTGCTATGCTAATAGCTGCATACACCCGTGCAGGCCCACTTGCATCTACTTATTCTGAGTTACATATGTTTACAGGCACTTCTTTGGGATTACATGTGCCTTATTCCTTATGACAGTACCACTTTGATGGAATTCGGTTAACGGACCCATGCGAATGCAGTCACCTTTCCATGTATAAATGTTGGCTTTACAGCACAGAGGCATTCATTACACAATTAATATATGCTATAGTCGTACTTGAACCTGGAATGCCTTTAAGTTGGGTGAATGCTGTAACCACTACACTATTGGTGTTCTGGCTCATTTATATGTATACCCATGGTCCATAGCTACTCTGACATACGCCTCACTGCTTCCCTTACACAGTAGGCATCCATTCTCCTGCTGGGAAAACCGCAGTACTACAATTAGGACATTCCCTGTTTCCTACTGCTCTGGACCTGTGCTGCACGTCTGCTCACTCCAAGGATATTCATAACTCCTACGCTTATAGTCCTCGCACATACACGTGTTTGATTGTCAGGGTGTTCATGTGCTGGTCCGGGTTTAGGCTCTGCCGACTGGTGACTAAAACTGCCCTGGCACTGCTCAAATATCAGATGTAGCACATGGACACAGTTAGTGGAGAGTTTTACATTCTACCTGTGTTTACAGACGCAGGTGTTTACCTCTGACCACATTATTGGGTCAGCGCTACATAATTTAGGGCTGGGAGTGGTTCCACTACATAATGCAGGTTGGGGGATGGTTTCCACATGTTTCCCTTCCCATTTGACTATTTCATTCATTTATAGATACAATGAATATTATTGTGGACATCTGTTATAAATTCACTACAGGTATGCAATAGTCCTGTCAACATATGTGACGGTTGGTGTACTTCTGTGTACGGACCTCTCTGATACTCGGGGACTCATTTCTACAGTGACAGGGACAAGGCTATGACAACTCAGGGACAATCACGGACACTTCTACCATGTTAGTACTATTAACTTGGAACGTGTTGACAGATTCGTAATATTACTAATTTTCTGCAGTTAAATGCATCTATTACTCTTCATTGTTGTAAGTAGCCATTCTCATTCAACACCTTTCCCCCAAAGGTCACTTTCTTTGTGAGTGGCTAAGGGGCTGGCCAGTTATTGTGCGAATGCTCTGACCATCGGTATCGTTGACATTGTCATATGTACAGGTTGGGATGTATTCTGGGGACTAGGGTTGCCACCTTTTCAAATGGCCAAGATGGGACATTTTCGGAACACACATCATATTTTACAAGCCGACACATAACCACAGTCAGTACAATGGATAGAACTTTACTTACTTGTCTACATAAAAGCCTATTGTTGTAGCAGTTTAGTTGCTTATTCTGTTTCTTGTAACATTTAGGTATTGTAGATACTGCAATAATTATTGTCTGCAACTATTACATAACATATGGGACATAATTATGTCCTACAGTCCCAGGACATTTGCCATTTGTAATGTATTTTGTCTGGACACAACTGTCCAAAGAAGGACTGTCCCTCGCAAAGCGGGACAGATGGTAACCCTACTGCAGACACCAGATTGTTTGGGCCAACACATAGCCACGGTCAGTGCAGGTTTAGAACATTCATTTCTTTCCTAGCTGTGAGCCTTATACATTTGGCACTTTTGTTGTTTGCCTATTTCTTATACGAATTACGTTTATTCTATCCTGACGTGACCACTTTAGGCAACTGTTACATGCAGTATGGTACATAGTTATTTCCTACAATCACAGGACATTTGGCATTGTATCATTGTTGGTCAGGTCACACCTACACACACATTAATTGTCCCTCACACAGTGGATCAAGGAGTATCCTGTTTACGTCAGTGCCTTCATCACCCTTATACCATGTGCCACTATGCGAATGTGTGCATTATATTCTCTCACTTATTCGTGTCGGGACACGTGCATCACAGGCAGGTGTTTGATCCTGGGTAGTAGGTTATGCATGACCATCTAGGGCTGGACAGTCCCGTGCACCACTATTGCACATTCAAACTTGTGTCCAGATATCTACAGGACTGGACTTCGTGTCTTCCATTCTAATGTTTACACAGGTTACTTATCCCATGAGGGATATCCCAAAAATTGAACAAGACCGAAACAAGACAAATACCGACCATTCTTCTGGCGTTATGAAAATGTGCTGCGGGATTTGCATGCAAGGGATACATAGTTTGCAATCCTGAAGCTGCCTAGGGTGACACTACCTACTACATATGCATAGTGGTCACTATGTGTAGATGTGGCTGCACCAAACCAGTAGGCCAAGTATGGCTGGATTTGGTGGACGTTCAGGTATGGAAGCGGGTTGTGTGCTGTGGAGGGGATGCTGGGTAGTCCATTATGCATCCAGGTGTGTTGCATTTGATATGGCCAGTTCCATCAGGACCAATCTGTGGGTATGTGCCGGTGACATGTCTATACATTTGTATCGCGCATTTTAATATTCATATGTTCGTGAGATTGTGTTCTACAGTATGGCCTGTCTGGTTGTATTGCAGATGTTTATACATGTTTTTGTGTTTCTTTCTGCTTCACCCGCTGCTCCCTCATACACCTCCAGTTCACCTATTCTGCATACGACACAGTATCGCCTTGGAGGATTGTACCATTATCCATCCCCCACACACACATATTCCTGACACTCCATACATCACTGCTTTGGTTGTTGGCCCATGACACGGCCAGAGTAACACATTGCATACCCTACATATGTCAGGTACCTGTATTGTTGTGTGGACTACCCTGCCATGTTTGCTTTCCACATGCTATACCTCATGCACATAGGTACACACCCATACTTAACTTTCATTACATGGTTGGTATACCCGGGTAATACCCGTTCAACTGTGACACATCCTGACAAGTTCGGCTTGTACCGCTGATGTGTGGATTTTGGCAGACTGTTCTAATCATTGGTAGGATGCCACCTTTTCCTATGTCCAGGATGGGATTTATTCCGGACACATATCCAAATATACTGGACAACACGTGCCCACAGTCAATGGTACGGATAATACTGTTCCCTTCAGCCTACATGTTGCCTTATTGTTGCAGCAGTTTATATGCTCTTTCTGTTTCGTTTACATGCTTATTCTATTTCCTGTCACATTTGGTATGTGAAATATGGACATACCTTTTGTATGTGACTATTACATGCCTTGTGGGATATGATTCGGTCACATGGTCGCTAGATATGTACATTTATCGTGTATTTTGTTATGGACACATCTACCCAGCTGTGTACCCTCCCTCACACTATGGGTCAGCTGGTGACCCTAACCATTGGGCTGGACGTACCTATTGGCGGCACGCTAACATATGATGCGTTTCACTTCCACTTGGTATAGCTATCTACACTGTGTTCGCGGGATTGGGACCCATTATTCCCTACTGTGCATTTGTGTTTGCTTCTTCATTTGGTGTTTGCAGGAACTATCTTGCATGCTTTGCATACGTTTCGGTATCCACGGACACTGACAGATGTGATTACTATCTTGCAAGTTGTTATATGCAAGCATTTTAGGTTGCACATCGACAGCTGGCATTTCCATGCCTCCGTGCAGCACTTCAACACGCCCTATGCACTTGCGCTCCTTTCCTATGCATGTGGCTGTGGCGGCGGCGCACCTTCATTAATATGCATTTGGCGCTACTGCGCCATCTTCACGCCGCACTGTCGGTGCAAGCCTACTGCCCACCTTGCACCGAGCTTCATGAATCCCGGGGCACTACTCTGATATACGCATCACAGATGAGTCAGGTACAGGTGACAGTGGCAAATGCTGCATTCTAGGTTGTATCCTCATATACATCCACCACCTTGTTCCCAGACTACCAACACACATCTGTATGTGGTATGACATAGTATGGTAGACCACCAGATAACCCTCGATTGGTGGACTGTGCCTAGGCCTACATCAACTGTGCAAAGTACCCATGTACAGACACAGCTGCATAATGTATTATGCAATGCAATAATACCACTGTTTGTAACCAGCTCAGTTGTACACATACCAGGGTCCCTCGGATGTTGTCAGCATTAACATGGTCGATTGTTGCTGTACACTAGTAAACAACACCCTCATGCTTGGATATGACCTAACCGTACCTGCCCTGGATATGTACATCCCACACTCATACAACATAAATTACATTACCACAGCTTTCATTTTCCTTTCTACATACAGGTGGCTACAGTCATTATACACATGCACATGGCAGATAGCATGCTAACAGTACATAAGGTTCGTTATCTATGTTGACAGAGGTAATATCCCCTCTCTACTGGTCACCCATGACACCTATCAAATCATACAACATCCCATGTGGCATGTATGTCATTAGACATGTCCACCTAATGCAATGCCTACAAACATACCCAAATAACAGGACCATAGGACCTACACAAGGTCTGTATTGACAGACTCAGGGAAATCCAGCTTTGCTCTGTATGTTCCTGAGTAGTCACAGGTGATATGTTCATGACATGTACAGCCATGTGTGGCCACAGCTCCTACATATACCCCATGTCAACAATTGCAAGCCATGCATGCTGTGTGCTGTCTGGACATTAGTCTTAGTACCACAATAGCCAGTACATGCTGGGGTGAGATGTTTACTAGCCACAGACCTCACACATGCTTGAATGAGTGTACTGCCTAGCTCTAACAGAGCACATTGCTGGCACTCTTCCAGTACACATGAGGTGTGTGTGTGGCAAATATGATGTGCTCACTGTTGACCATTACAGTGCCCTGGCTTCACCATGGCACTGTCAAGTAACAGTTTGTAGGAGCATGACATGGAATAATGCTGTGTGTGTCACGCAGATATGTGCTGTTGCAATATATGTACACTTGGCTACTCGGTGAAAGTGGTGGTGTCCTACCAGTACATGAATACAACATCCATTATGTGTAATGCTTGGCTATGTTTCACACATGGCGTGGGGAAAGTGTGGAATGTATCCTCTTGACCTGCTAGTGCACGTACTGATGTACACCGCATATGTGTACATGTATTGATGTTTGTGTAGATTCCATGTGTGTGCAGTGTCTGATGTCTGACGGTGACTGTTGTCTTAGTACACCATGCTGTTGCAATACAGCCTCAACATTGCCAACTATATATGGTGATAAGCTCTAAGTACAGTAAGCTGTACATGAGGTATGGACAGATGTTTGGACATGACCACTAGGTGGTGGGGCTTCTTTGCAGATGAATGATTACTGAGGCCAGCTCACTGGTGTGTTACAACCAGTCCTACAATAATCTGTGTATCTGCTAAGGACAGGTTTTGTTAATTGAAGTGGAAGACAGACAATGTAGAATGTTGTAAGGGTGACACTGAAGGCAAACCTCATGACACCTGTAACAGTAATACCTCCCCTGTGCATATATTGTGCATATATCAGCACAGTTGTCAAAGGAAAGAGTGAGTAAGCATTATACTGGATGCAATAGTGCTGTACTTCTGTAGTACCTCTCATGAGATAGGCAGGTGTTTGATTCACAGTACTGGCACGTGTGGGTGTGTGTGTCCATACATGTCACGTATGGTTGAGCATACATCCCACATATTATCACTCCTGAACACTGTTGTTGACACCAGTACAGAGTGAAGTGTAGAAAGAAAGGCATCGGCAGGTGGTTAAACCTCACACATGTAAAGTGTATGCGTGTGACATAGGTGTATATCTTTGTGAATGCCAGTGTGTGAGTGTGTGTGTGTGTGTGTGTGTGTGTGTGTGTGTGTGTGTGTGTGTGTGTGTGTGTGTGTATGGCTGTCCATGTGTATGGCTGTCCGGTTCCTGGTTGAGGCTGTATTTTGCCATAGTGAAATGTTAATGCCCCCTCCCCCCATCCACTCAGTGCAATCTAGCATCCCTGTTGATATCATCAATTGTAGATGGGCATATTAGCCGCCTGTTAACATGTACACCCTGGGGTGTGACCTGTTGTTACATAGCCTACTGATGGACCCCCCTCCCCACATACACTCACTGCACTGTAGTATCCCTGTTGATGTCCTTGATCTTAAGCCATTCCAACTACCTGTACATGTGTAATCTCTGTGGCGCGTCTTGTAATTGTGTAGTACTATAATGATGATATGCACATAGGCAGGGGTTCTCATCCAAACACTGGCAACTGTGTGTGTGTGTCAGAGTGTGTGTTACTGTGTCTGTGAATCCCTGAGTATGTGGGTGTGTCTGTGTTTGCATGCTGTCATGGCAGTGGGTGTTGCTGCTTCCCAGTGAGAAGCCACTATTTCCACTGGCCTTTACCCTTGTCATCCGACATACCACTCTTTTACCCACTCCACGCTCCAGGTAACTATACCTGTGATGTCACTCACTATGGATGTGACGGCTCTGAACACAGTAGCTTACTACACAGCTATCATGCTCTTGGATCATTAGAACAGTAAACATATTTGAAACATGGGAGAATATAACTGTGATGTGGAAGCTACAAAGTGCATGCAGGTATTGTCATACTGACCTGTGGGTAGTCAACATGTACATATGGGACTCCCGCAGACACCAACATCCCCTGGCACATGCAACTACACCTGATAGAGGAAGGCAGAACGTCATGATCAACATGCTGTTAGTTTTGTTACACATGATACATGCTGTCAAATGTACCAAATGCATTCTAAAACTGCAATACATGGTATGTCTGCTGCCTGTCAACACTACTCAACAATATTAATCTACAATTGTCTACCTAGTATGTTCATCCTGTGCATCAGACCATATGAACATGTCCCTGCACCAATGGTGTGGATGACAGGGATGCGGCACAGGCATCATCATATGCACAGGGTGATAATGTTTGCCAGAGGCCTAGGCTGTGCCATTGGATGACATCATGTGTGTGTGTTAGGGACTGTGATATCATTGGGCATGTGTGTGGATGTTATGTGTGTGTGTGTGTGTGTTGAGGTGCCCTACATTTGTTTCCAGTGTGTGTGTATATGCATGCACACAGGTCTGGCATGTGGCTGCCCTACACAGGGGTAATATTGACAGCTGCAGACTGTACAAGGCAGATTTCACATTTCACAGTGTCCGGCCATGGCCACGTGACCTGTGCCTGTCAGGGGTTGCACGGGCACTACCAGACAGAGGTCCAGATTTGATACCGTCTGATGACACATGTCCACTGGAATCATGTCCCTGTTGGGACCATCCAGGACCATGTGCACATGGCCTGCTGTGTCCTGGTGTGGATTGCACAGTACCAGCTGCACTGCTGCTGCTACCGCCACTATGGGAGCGGGCATGTGCAGTAGCATGTTCACGTACACCTTCAACAGGTGATGTAGCTGACCTATGTCCACGTGCCTGACACCTCACTCCCAGCAGATGTTCCAGCATAGACATTCCACACTCGAGGATTGACATGTCACGGTCAAGGACTCTCACCATGTCACCCAACCGTCTATCCAAAACATCTGCAAGATGATGGTGAGCATTTGCAAGTGCCTGGATGTTGTCAGTTAATGAACAGACAGCAGCCCTCTGAAGCCTCAGACCTTCTCTGTTGTGCCATTCAGCACATGCCTGTGCCTCCATTACAGCCTGAAACATGCGTCTGGTGACTCCAGCTGATGTGCTTGGTCTCACAGGGGCATGTTGGCCAGTGGTCCTCCTACGAGCAGTGCTGGGCACATGCCTGTGTGGGACATCACCAGTCTGTTGACTGGGATCATGGTGTGCAGGCACACCTTCCATAGTCACCTCACTTCCCTGTTCCATTCTACCACCCACCAACTTCCTTTATGGCCGGTGGTGATGGGGTATGTGCAGGCAGGTGAACTATGTGCGAGGATGAGGGGGAGACAGGTGGAATGGCAACCAATGGGACAGATTCAGCCCCTGACAACCCTGTCTGTGCCTCAGTCATACTATCATCATCACTGCTAGAGTCTGTGGGGACACTAACATCAGGTGGACCGCAGGAGGGCAACATACCTACATCAATACCTGTGAGGGGAAGACAAGAACTGTACATTACAAGTTGTACCAGACACACACAGACAGAGACACACACAGACACAGACACACACACACACACACAGACACACACAGACACACAGACAGACAGAGACACACACAGACAGACACACACAGACAGACACACACACAGACATACACACACAGACACACACAGACAGTGAGACACACAGACAGACAGAGAGACACACACAGACACAGACACACACACACACACACACACACACACACAGACACACACACACACACAGACATACACACTGACACACACTGACACACATGCTACATGAAGTTGATATGGCAGATGGCATTCAGCTTAGACAATTATAGTTCCATCTTAGGCAATTATAGTGGTAGTTATACAACCCTGAGTTGCACACAACAGCATGCATGCGTTACAGCAGATGGCATGCACCTTACATAATTATAGTGGTGGTTAGCATACATGCCTGTATTTCTCCATTTGTGTTAGTAGCCTATGTCCCATACATGCAACACAATGCATGCACTTTGCACCATTGCACTGCACTGCCATGGTGTGTGTAACATACACCACATGTTAACAGACCATCGCTGACCTTTGTACATCTGCCACTGATGCTTTGTGTTGGCCACCACCCCTATGTGTGAGGACATGAGCAGTAGGGTATGTGGACTGCATACTATGTTTGCCTGAGCCCTAGCTTGCATATCTCCCCCAAAGCAGTGCATGTCTGTTCAACATTATTCCGCCTACCCCTGAGCTGAGTGTAGACATTGTGCATGTGGCTGTACACACATGTTTGACATGGCTGTCCCTACTTTGCAATGGTGCCACAGACCAGCACAGGTTTACAGTACACCGGCCTGCTGTGTGGCGTATGAACTTGCCAATCACATGTAGTATGACATGTCTTCTGCTGATGTGTTGAATGACATGCATACATGTGTAACACAATGGTGTCCTTTCCAATTTACAGTACGGTAATGGTGTCCCAATGCAGGGACATGTTATACTAGCATGGGCCTCCAGCTGATGCAGTGTTGTCTGTCCACCCTACAAATATGCAGGGGCATACTGCACATTGAGCTGATGTGCATAGCCATTTCAGGGCATCATGTGGCTTCACAATTGCTATACAGTGTGAGCTACTGACACAGTTCATAGCCATGACTATGTTCACATACAATACATATTTAATGTGGAATGTGACCCATGTCACTGAGGTGTATACACAATAAACCCTAATGTGGAATGTGTGACACAGGTCACAGAAGGGTATACGGATGACACCCCTGCACATCTGCAACCATATTACTGATACCTGGCAACTATGCCCACACATAGCTAACTTACAAGTACTCTATGTCCCACATGCCATCTGTGTACCTCACACACACGAGGAGCAGGCATGACAGTGATGTCTGACACCAGCAAGGTGAATGTACTGTATCTGTGGCTTGATGTGGATGTATGTGTATGTTGTGCAACACATGTATGTATTTGGATACTGTATAAGTGAATGCTTTCATGTCGTGACACACTCAATGCTCAAGACATGTTATGTGGTGGTTTCATGTTATGCCTACACAAGCTGTGCACAGGCCTGTATGATGTTTAGTGTTTCACATCTGCAATATCACCATTACACAAAGGCCATAGTTGTATTGTTTCGAGCCAATGTACAACAGGATGTACACACATGTACATCACTTCTACTGTGTGTGTGCTGCTTCATGTCTCTGGCCATCCTCCATGGCCATGTGTACACATGTTCAGTCTAATGGTTGTGATGGCCATCTTATTTCACATGTCAGTGTTATCCCATATGACATATACCCAGAGATGTCATATGCTCCACTGAGGACAAGGTTGTGCAGACAAAGGGTTTTATGTATGGGATGTGAGACATGTTTTGCAGGATAGTTGAGCAGTGTTGCCATCAGCCCACTGCATGTCATGGATATGTCTGATAGCACATGACATTGTGTGACATTCATAGCAAGGGTATACTCCACAAGAGGGTATCCTACGGGCCGGGCATACTCCAGCTCCAACACATTTAGAGTGTGTGTGCGCACAGATGCTCTCTGTACAGTACTGTTCATATTCCCAACATGTGTAATGCTGATATGTAGTACCTGTCCCTACAGTGGAACACACCTCCACCATTGTATTCACTGTTGCCCACACATCTGGCAATGACAGTTTGGAAGGTTTAGTGTAGGTGTTTCATATAGTCTTCTATTGTTTTACATAGGTAAACAGTGTGATGCATTGCAGGTCTGACCAGTGTCCATTAACAGGACCACCTTACATTATGTGTACATGTGTTATGGCAGATAGCATGCAATTAATATGTTCTGTGCATTATCAAGCCTGGTAAATAATAACAATCTCACCTGACATAGGCTGCTGTCACTGCAAAATGCCAGAGGTACCTAAACAGGAGTGTCACAGCAGTAAGATCATTATCCACACCTGTGTGATAGCTACAGGGTGCAATGTCCATGTTAGCACATAAGCCAGTACAATACGCTATGCTATGGAGTATGCACATCTGTGCATACATAGAGTAGCAGACTATAGTATGTGGCATGTGTGCATACATGCCTTGCATATGATGTTACATTACATATTGTACAGTAACACATGTAACTATGTGATATATAGTTATGTTTTGTGTATACTAGTGACTTACCAGGCGACTCCAGGCTTGGTGGTTGAGAGACACCCACCTCCACAGTACCAGCTAAAGCTTGTGGATGGAGGTCTGCAGGTGTCCCCAGGTTGGCCAGTAGCTCCTCGGTATGTAAGAGTGGGGGCTGGGTGAGTGCCCCCCCCCACCTATTGCACCTTGTTCCCTGGCGATTGCATTAGCACGCTGTTTCACCCATCTTATCAGGTCAGTGCAGTGTCGGCGCACCTGCTGATAGGTGTGTTTGTGATCACCAGCGTCATTTACCCTCCTGCAGAGTTCCTCCCACAGGGCATCCCGCTGCTGTGCAACCTGTGGCACATGGCTGAAGAGCGTCGTGTAGTTGTCAAGGAGGTATGGGATGAGGACCTCATCATCCAAGCGGCTGTACGCCGACAGTCTGCTACATGGCATACCTGGAAGACATAACAATGGAGACAGGTCACAGTAACTCACAGAGAAGTACAGCAGTACAGCTGAACATACATGTGTATCACATTTATTAAGATTACAAATACGTCTTTGTAAATCTACATCACACTAACACCACTGACATGTATAAGTCACACACATTTGACACCTACTGGTGATGTGATGTTATTACCATATATGTGTGTGTCATGTGATGACATTGCTCATACACCATGTGGATGTTGTCTTGACGTGGGCATGTTTGTTTGCCTGTAGTGGTGTCTTTACCTATCAGCACATGCCTGGATGTGTTCACATTAATGCAATCGACCTTAATGCTGTGTATTTGCCACATATATAGTCATACATAGCTGTTAGGGACATGGCCTGTGACCCTGCAGACTTGCAAGCATGTATGTGTTTTGCCATATACATCTACATGGCACTGTACAGCTGTGTAGCATCCTGCCATATATTGCCTGTGTTGCTAGCCTGATGGTATTTGCAGGGTTGGATATCAACTATAGCATGTATAGTCATAGTGATCTAGTAGGCTATATGCCCTGGGCCATTTATGAGCCTAGGCAGACAGGTTACCTAGCTGTAGGCAACAGACAGGTAAGTTTCAGTGGCCATTTCAAGCAGTGCCACAGAACTGATACACATGGTTACTGATATATTTGGCATGCAGTCATCACACAGAGAGGAGCGATGTGCAGCTTCGCTGGACAGGGATGCATAGTATGGCAAGAGTATGTTAAGTGTATGGGACAGGGATCCATCAGCCATGTTGTGATACTTGTACTAGAAAGGTGGATGTCCATGACATATGTGTTTATTTAGGATCAGGATGTGTTAAGTGTATCATGTCCAACATCTCTGGGTTGGACATGGCTTTATTCAGGGTAGGCATCGTGCTACATAGTGCAGCTAGGATTGTGAAGGGCAGTGTAGACCATCTACACATGGGCAATAACCCTTAAAGGAAATATGTGATCTATTATGGGTCAGACGGGTGTTGAGTATGGCTGAGCAGTTATTCTTATATTCCTGGATGGCACCCTGTCATGATTAGGGGTGCCACATATGACTACCTGCCTTTTGTGGTGATGTAACTATCAAAGGGAAGTACTGTCCAGCTGCATCCCATACACACAGTTGCCATTATGTTGACCGCTGCCTAGCTGGTAGATAATGGGTACAGGGTTAGTAACATAGGGGATGACAATGCAATACTTAGCTGTCAGATTGTGGTCATACATCACACACCACACATCTGACACACTAAGGTCCTTCTGTATGTTGAACACAGCACACAATGAGTCAACTATTGCTCCTAGTTCATAGTCATTTGCAAACATCAATAGGCTGATGCCTTCTGTGTTAGTGTGTGTGGTATAGATAACAAAGAGGGGAAGTACAAGGAATGATCCCTGTATTACTGTGGCTGGCACTGGTTTGATGTGCATGTATTCGTCAGACACCTTCTGTAGTGTGGGTTCTGCCAGCAGTCCAGTTGCCAAGCACTCCTGTGACACAGGATTATACACCTTGTTTACTGAGTGTAGCTGGAACACAGTATGGGTGATGGAGTCCTACGACCTGGCAAGGTCATGATATGCAGTGTGAATCAACCCTACTGTCATCTACATCTGTACCGACTACATAAATTACGTTCACCACAGTTCATGGCCATACAGACTAGACTCAGCAGGGTAGTTGTGCACTATGTCCCATTATTAATGGTGTCTCCCCCTTTGTGGGGTGTTGCTGTGCACCATTTGGTGTGTACACAACCTGACATGGAGCTATGATTGAACATGATGTGTATGTGGATAGTTGAATGCTCCTACATTTGTGTAGGATACACCCTGGGATGTTGACAGGTCCCATGAAAGCTGTATGTATGGCTTTAGAGAGTGCAGCTTGTACCTGCATAGTCGTTAGTACAGGGGCCCTGTAGTGTACATGGATGTATTACTAAGTGTACCTGTTGGGGGGGGTGGGAGTGAGTTTAGATTCTTCAAGACCCTATCTAGATGAACGGGTGCTATTTCTGTAGGTGCAGTACTTCCCATGCCATAGTGCTGTGCAGCACGGCAGGTCTTGTCGTTGCCATTACTATTAATGACACAGCTATAGAATGCTCTGTGCTTGGCCTCATAATATGTGGCTGATTAGTTTCACAGTAGCTTTGCCTGGTTTTATATGGTGTATCTGCATCTTACTGAGGCTGACCAGGGATCACCTACACTCATGTGTGTTCACTCTTGCAACAGTTACTACCTTCTGTGGTGCAGTTTAAAGCATGGTACCACCAGTTTGCCTACTTGTTTGTGTTGGGTTGAATCCTGGTTCTGTTTCAATGGCACAGTCACTGCACATATGTGACTGCTTAAGGTTCATTTGTGTAGGATTCAGCATTTGCACATGCATTGTCCATCTTCATGGGTGCTATGGCACTCACCACTCTGCTCTTAGGAAACATAACATTGGCACTGGTGACTAACTGTGTAGCATACTGTTAGCCCTGTTTGTGTGACTACTGTGATCCAGGTCAGTGGGGTCAATGGAATCCAACATGCACTGAGCGCAGGTGTTAGTACATGAGGAGTCTTTCCAGTTCACAATGGAATAGTTGAGAGTAGCCATTATTATGTTTCTGTCTCAGACCTAATCTTCTCCATTACAGCACATTATGACAGTTGTGAAGTCCGTGGCCTGGTGGGTGATCTGTCTCAAGGAGCATTTTGAATTCCACTTTGGCACAAAGGTAGTTGCTCAGGATAATGTGTCTGATGTTATGCAAGTGCAATTAGCATGGGGATGTACATATCTTTCAGGAATATGGACACACCTGCGGCCCATGTGTTCCAATAAAGGATAATGGGCAAGAGGTGAGGTATGTGTTATAACATGGTCATGCAGGTGTGCTCTCCGGAGTGTTGAAACATGTCTCAGCCACTGCACAGATATGTTCTCCATGTTAGGGATTGACATATGTGTGTCCGTATAGTGTTTCTGACATGTATCATTGTGTAGCGAGACCCACAGTTTATTCCTCGGCTGTCCCTGTAACAGCAGTGGACCCTCACTTGAACCATGCATGATGAAGGCACTATAGGGGAAGCATGAGCCCTAGACAGTATCCAGATTCCCAGGGGTGACAGGTGCAGGCTCTGTCTGGCAAAGCATCATGGTCTGTCAACCATGTTGTCCCAGGACGACAGATACTGGATACCCTGTGACATGCACCACTACACTAGACAATTGTGGAATACAATCCTTTTGTCAATGTACTGCAGTATCATTCTGGCCAATGGCAGAATGCTACCCAGGCCTTGGGACATAACTGCATGGGCTACAAGACCTGACAGTTCCTACATGTGTTTCCATGCAGTCCAGGCTACTGCATCACAGGTCCTGCACAACAACATGGAATATGCCAGAGCTATGTGTATAGTTCAAAAGGTGGTCTGAGTGTATGAGTATGTGGCTAATCATGGCAGACAGACAGCTGATAGTATGTATGCCCTTGTATAGGTTGGTGTGTAACATAGTGCTAGAGTTTGCATTCACAAATGAGTACTGTTGGGCATGTTTCCAGTCATGTGTTCAGAGGTGTGGCACAATTATGCAAACTATGTCATACAGTTTGTGTATTTTGGTGTCTGTCTCTTCCTGCTTGGGGGGGGGTCACTTGTTTGGCCAGATACTTAGATGCGTCTGTGAATGTGTGTGATTTCTGGTAGTGTGTGTGGATGTCCTTACTGTATTCTGGTAAGGGTATGTGTTGGTTGTGTTGATGAGCTGCATGTGTTAAGCTACACCTCATGACTGCACAGTCCAGTCATGGCTGTAGACGGGGCTGCCTTCCAGCTTACCCCTGTAGCTGCATCCCAAACAATGTGTGGGGCATGGTGTTAGGTGGGTCTGGCAGTGTACATGGCATAGAGATTACATTCCCCCAGGATGGCCACATACACAAAGCTGACATTAGGAAACACCAGTAGCTGACTAGTGGACATGCCTGTATGAGCAGTCAGTACTACAAGTACCAAGTACTGTATTTAGTTTACATATTGCCTATGAAGATGTTATAGACAGTGATGCTCACATGTAAATATTTGTGTTATGGATGTGACAACACTGGCTATTACGGAAACATTGTAGCTACTTTTAGCAGCAATCCTTCTCTAAGGAGCACATCACATCCTGTTAGTTGATTACAGATGATGCAAGTGTCTACAGTTCTGTTTCCTTCTCTGGGTATATACTCACATATCCACCAGGACCATGAGCTCTGTGGGGCACAGACACCCACTCTCCAAACAGAGTCATGTATCAATAGGCTCTGATGCCACTATCAATATGATCCGGATATAATCAGATAGTGTGAGCCATCACCTATGATGCAGCTATTACACATGGGCAGCTGTCTCCTACATCTTAGACTCCTACTGCAGATGCTACACATGAGTTAAAGATGATATGCAACCTGTTTTATTACCTGTGCTGTGCACTACCTTACATACAGTACGTGCAGGCAGCTGTTAGGTTGGCAATGAGAGGTTGGGCTACACAAACCTGGTAGTTCAACCAGTGTGTCTGTACACTCAATATCTACTCTATGTAGGTGTGTACATAGCCATTTGGCCCAGCCCTGTAACAAGGGTCACTACACATTTGCATAACATGTACACATGCACAGCTCTTATTGCTTTCAAATGATAGTAGAGAGTTGGATATTACATGTGTTATGCGCATGGATAGTTACCTGGCTCACCCAAACGAAACACCACAGAAAGATCGCAACACTGAAAATCACAACACTGAAACCCAAGGCAAGGAGACAAGTTGGTGGATAGGAGTTCAATAAGGCATTGACCACAAGAGAAATTCGCGGATACGTGTTAAGAATTTGATAGAAAGAAATTGGAAAATTATTCAAGGGAACGCTGATGTTTTCAGAGTACTTGGTGAGAAACCGAGTTTTGTTTTTAGAAACACTTATAACATTAAAAAGGCATTAGAGGCCCATCATGCATCAACAGTCAACACCCGTACTAGTACCAAGGGTGTTTTTCCTTGTTACAATTGTAACATGTGTAGGTTCTTGTCCGTAGGACCCTTGATAGTTATTGAATCTATTGATAGGACATTCCACGTACCAGAATATGTTGACTGTTGTACCAAGGGGGTCATTTATATTGGATTATGTTGTTCATGTCCAGCATTTTATGTTGGAATGACGACAAGGAGTTTAAAACACGTATCCGCGAATTTCTCTTGTGGTCAATGCCTTATTGAACTCCTATCCACCAACTTGTCTCCTTGCCTTGGGTTTCAGTGTTGTGATTTTCAGTGTTGCGATCTTTCTGTGGTGTTTCGTTTGGGTGATTTGTTGCCTTTTTGATCCACACCATGGCTGAGGAGACGGACGAACATCTATTGAATTTGAGTATTCACCCCACTCCTGGGAGTAATTCCAGTTCTAATTTCAATAACCTACTTGTTTCTACTTTAATTGACATTCAGAACTCTTTGAAGTTTTTGGTGTCTAAGGCTGCTAGTACACCATCATCTGCGGCGAATGCCTCCAGTCCTAGCGGTTCCTTTAACGAACTGGATACCGTGATCGAAGTGGAAGAAAATTCAATTAAAGCCGGCAGTAAAGGGTCCAGACGTCAACTTCCAGCTGACGGTTCTGCAGTTAAACCTTTACTGGAAGGTATTAGTAATCCTTTCAGTGAGCATTCTACTTTTTCCTATTCCCTTTTTGATGAAGATTTTATTCAAAAACAGGATTTATTGACAAGACTTTTGAAAAGACACCGTTCCTTGTCAATTAAGAATCATTATTTTGAGCACTGTGTTGAACTGCGGGTCATGCCTAAAGGACTCCGGTTCTTTAAATGTCCAAATGGCGTAAAGATAGGTGACCCCATGTTCGGCACCCTTGTTTCTTTCTTCAATGAAGCAGGTATGTCATTTTTGAAACTTTTAATTGACAATAACTCTGCTAAGATGGTTGCTTTGAAAGACGAAATTTGCCAATTAGAAAAAGAAATTAAGAGAGTTGGCAATGAGCGTGTTCAATTTGAATTTTTTAGTAAACTATTTGACGAAGTTGACAAGCACTCTATTGAAATAACTAATAGGAAGCACAAGAAACTTGAACGGGACATTGCTTCTTATAAATCTAATTCTGCTTACAATTTTTTTGTTCCTGGTAACAAGGAGCCTCATTCTAGGATGGTGGCTTCGTATTCTGGCAACAAACGTTTTTACAGTTCTGTTGTTGACAACAACAGTAAAGTTTCGTCAGTTAAACCTGTTGCAACTTACCGGAACAAACTTTTATTGCCGGGTTTTGACAGTGTTTTAAATACCGGACCCATTAATGATAGGGACAAGCAGATTAATGGGGCTTTAAACAACATTACTGGTAATCCATCTGACGAAGAGGCTGGTACGGTCACTGTGACCGATTCTAATGTTAACACTGCCAAGAGTTTGGTTAACAACACCACCTCGGATTCACTAAATTCTGTCACTTCAGATTTTTTAGGGAAAAGGATTCCACAAGCCAAAAAGACAATGCTCACCAGGAGCCGGACCTTTCTGGGCTCCAACTCGTCCGAGGAAGAGAATTGAGTTACGATAAAGAAAACTTTGATATCATTAACTTAACTGGTTTTTCTTTTAGTGATGCTGAATATGATGTACTTAGACGCGGTTTTAATTCTGTTCCTACTGTGAGGGCGGATTATGGAAAAACTGTATTGGACATCAAAAAATTTGTGAGGAAATTAAACCTTACATATATTTTGAATGACATTCCTGAAGCTAGGAATGCTTTAAAGAAATCTTCTGCATATAACCCCCCTTTGGTACACACTATTAAAGTCTTTGAGGACTCATGTCTTAAAGAACTTGATAATGTTTTTACAAGTAATTTTAGACACCAACATAATTTGAATTTAAATGAGAGAAAAGCCTTTAATGAATTACGGCATAAGAACAGTTTTTTTGCGTTTTATGAAAAGTGACAAGGGAGGGAATATTGTTATAATGACACAAGAACAATACACCAGGGAGATGTTAGTTTTATTAAATAATCAGGACGAATACGAAATTATTACCCTTCATGAAATAAAGAAAAAAGAGGGGTTTATACATTCTCTTTTGTACGATGCTCTTATGAATAATGAAATAGATTTGGATGTTTATGAATTTTGTGTGATTAACAAACCTAGGGTAGGGGTTCTCTTTGGCATTCCCAAAACACATAAGAGTATTACTAATCCCCCATTTAGGCCCATTGTGTCTTCCCCCCACTCAGTCACCGAGGGTATTTCATTAATCTTGGATGCTACTTTGGGACCTTTGGTTTCCAAGCAAGAATCTTATATCAAAGACTCGTGGCATTTTTTAAAAAGGTTTAATGATTTTGCTAGCAAATGCACTTTTGATTTTAAGAAATGCATCATGTTTACCATTGATGTGGTTTCTTTGTTCACATGTATACCCCATGATGAAGGTGTTGATGCCATACGTACCCTATTGAGTAAATATGGTGAATTTAGTAGTGGTCAAGTCTCTACAATTTGCAGGTTTCTTGATATTTTGTTACATCACAACTATTTTTTGTTTGGGAATTCCTATTACAGACAAAAGAGAGGCGTTGCGATGGGGTCTTCTGCTGCTCCCTCCTACGCCAATCTGGTTATGTCATGGTGGGAAGATTCCTTTTTGAACTTGCTGAAGACCAATTTTCATTTGTTATTGTATTTTAGATTTGTTGATGATTTGTTTTTTATTATTGAAGGTGATCAAGGTACCATCGATGATTTCCTTATTAAGATTAATCATCAGGTTGCCTTTTTGAAATTTACTTTAGGGAGTTCAGGATTATGTGTTAATTTTTTAGATGTTGCTTTAAGGTGGGACATTACGGAACAAAGATTTAATAGTAAGATATATCGTAAAGAAACCTTTACAAATAGTTATCTTCATTTCGACAGTGCCCACCAAAGACACACTATCAGGAACATCCCTAAGGGACAAATTATAAGGGCCTGTCGAATGACTTCATCTGAAATTGACTTGATGGATGAAATTGTTTTCATTAAAAAATTATTTCTCAACAGGGGGTACCCTTGTTCCATGTTGGACGACACTATTGCATTTGTATTGGGTAAAAGAAATACTAATTATCTGGCATTACTGGATTATAATGGGGTTAATAATACTATTGTATTAATTCCTAAAACAACTACTAACAATGGGTTAGATGGACCTGTTTGTTCTTTGGGAATGAGCATTGATGGGCAGGCCATTAAGAATTTGATCGAAAGAAATTGGAAAATTATTCAAGGGAACACTGATGTTTTCAGAGTACTTGGTGAGAAACCGAGTTTTGTTTTTAGAAACACTTATAACATTAAAAAGGCATTAGAGGCCCATCATGCATCAGCAGTCAACACCTGTACTAGTACCAAGGGTGTTTTTCCTTGTTACAATTGTAACATGTGTAGGTTCTTGTCCGTAGGACCCTTGATAGTTATTGAATCTATTGATAGGACATTCCACGTACCAGAATATGTTGACTGTTGTAACAAGGGGGTCATTTATATTGGATTATGTTGTTCATGTCCAGCATTTTATGTTGGAATGACGACAAGGAGTTTAAAAACACGTATCCGCGAATTTCTCTTGTGGTCAATGCCTTATTGAACTCCTATCCACCAACTTGTCTCCTTGCCTTGGGTTTCAGTGTTGTGATTTTCATAGTTACCTGGCTCTTCCAATTATCTTTGCTATCATGCTGCTAACCTGTCAGATGAATACTAATGCTATGTATCCAGTCATTGAGTATTGTAATTGCCAATAGACATAACTACTGTTTGCATAACATAACAGAATTGCTGTGTAGAATAGAAAACAGATCTGCCTAAAATACTGTACATTACACAATTATTGGCACAATATCCCACAATGCACACCATATTTGCACAGTAAGCCCACCTTTAACATGTTCATCTTACTTATACATCCATACATATGTCAACTGTTACAATATATCGACATATACTATCCCCTGTTATAGCACATACTTGTCGGACCAATCCTGACACTGACAGTGGCTGGAAGCGAATTGGTGGGTTCCAAGCCCATATCATTCCTTGTGATGTATGCGTAGTGTGACCTACAGCAGTACACACATAGAATACTACAAGCATTACTACTGCTAAACAATACATTGCTACAAGATAGCTATTTCCACTATATGCATTGATTACACTGTAATTCTTACAGTACAGGTACTACATACACAGACATACTACATGTTATACATACCGTCTTAGTAATCAGAGGTGTTATTAACTAGTGTAATACGTGTTTTCAGTTCATCTTTCACTGTTTTTTACTGTCCCACAGGTTGATACAGATGGTTTGAATGTGTGACAAGGCAACCTTTTATAGTTACAGATCAGTAACATGTGCTATCCCAATGACCAATCAGTGTTCCTAAGTAGCTAATTACATGCACATCAGCTGCGCTGCTACTGCCTTAGCCAATACCATGGCTACAGTGGAGTACTCCACTTGGGCATTGTCCCTTTGCCTTGCTTCTGAGGAAGACAGAGTGGAAGTTTTGTTTGGAATCTATTGCAACAGCTGTATGGAGACGAACAGTAATATATTGTGTGTAATGCCTAGAGGATTTGGTCTAAATGTGAGTACTGTTGTTATATTTCTGAACATTGCTACTTGTTTAGGGTTTGTCTGTACCTAATACTTCTGCATATGTTTCAGTCTGGCCAGGTTGTTTGACCAGCTCAAGGCTGCATAGCTATGCATATAATGTTAGGGGGTTTACAGTGTGCTTACCAGACATATTTAGTTTGGTGTTACTGTGTATCATACTGTGTTAATAATCAGTACTCGGTAAAACTTCCTGGTGTACGAGCCTTTCAACCCTCTGAAACAGGATTAGTTCATACAAACCCTGTTACATCAGCAGCTGTTCAATTGTATAACGGCAACTATTTCACATAGGGCCATGTTAGTGTGTCTGTGTCCAGGTATGTTAAGGTTTCAGCAGATGTACAGTAGTTGCATAATTGGTTATGGTATGACAGTATGTATTGATGTAATTATTTCGGTTGTGAGGTAGATGTTGGTGGGTGTACATAGCACATGCAGGTGTGTAGGAACCCCTTTTATACAACATCTATATGTGTGTGGGTGTTCTTTCCCTATGTGAACACCTATCCCTTAGTGAACTAATACTATAGTAATTGCAGGCTGATTCATTAAGGCACTAATAAATGCTTCCTGCATAGCATGCAGGTACTATTAGTCCTTGAATCCTTTTGGCAATACATCGGAATGTAATAAAGTTTTGCAAAATGAAAGCTGTCTGTGTAATTCTGTCATAGATATTTGCAGTCATTGCAGTTGTGTTGGTGACTCTGTCCATAGAACATATTTGTAATAGTGTATTGGCATATATTCTTCATATGTTATGTTCACATTGTTTGGGGGGGCAGAATGTGTGATTGCTATGGTCCATGTTATACTCAGATATGACTATATATATGTGTGTGTGTGTGTGTGTGTGTGTGTGTGTGTGTGTATATATATATATATATATATATATATATATATATATATATATATATATATATATATGTGTGTGTGTATGTGTGTGTGTATATATATATATATATATATATATATATATATATATATATATATATATT
>NC_056737.1:1546140416-1546197916 GCF_019279795.1 Protopterus annectens
TAGATCACTAAGTGCCCCTGTCACCCTACACAACCCCAGTCTTCAACAGCTTCCAGCAACTCTGCCTGGAATTGCTTCATTGGCTATGCTTGACAGAGGCTCGGTTACTTAATCAATGGTGTGGGGAAGGCCAACACACTGTAGCTATCCTTCTAATTGCCCTTGGGCAGATAGGTAGTAGCCTATCTGTGAACCTTAACGTGCAGGCCATCACAGCCATTATATGTGAATAAACAGACCTTCAGATCACAATATACAGTGAGAACTCACCATGTAGTCAGGAAACAGTTGAGTACAGCAAGAACATACAGAACACTGATACTTAGTCACTCCAAAAGCCTATCTTGTTAGCTAGAAGGCTTGTATAAGTTTAAGGCTGTCTATTGCTTACCAGTAGGTTACCTACAGGGAAGATGAAAAACAAGCACAGATGGGGAACATGCATGCAATGATACCATACTGGCTTATGTCAACCTTAGGCTTTGGAATACTGGCCAAGGCTATTGGCGCCCCCATGATGCCTTATTTAGGAGAGTCTCGAAGGTGAATATCAGCTCCGTAAACAGCATATTAGCAGATTCAATGAGGATTATGCTACTCAACACCAGGGGTTGTGATCACAACGTGCATGCACTCACAGCACTCCTTAGGATGGACAACATCAACATATGTGCATTAACTGAAATCTGCCTTAAGGTTCCTGAGAGCACACCAGCACTACCAGACTACAACCCATAACACACATTTCAGCCACAGAACATTGACTGACAGACATGGAGGGGCTGTATCCATATTCATCAGGGATACCTACACCTCCAGGTTAGTGGGGCAGCATGATACCTCTGTGAATGTGGAATGTGGCCTGCTACAGATCACCCTCCATGACCCAGGACCACCACTCCACCTACCTGGAGACAGTAGAGAACATGACAGTCCTAACGCACACCCTAACATTAGTCAATGTCAACTACCATACCATTAACTGGGAAACGTACTCCGGTACTCACTTCCAGGCCCAGCGTTTCCTGGAATGTATTGCCTCATATGCCCTGTATCAGGTGGTAACCTCCCTAACTTGGGGTGGAAACTACTAGATGTGGTCATCACCAACATGGGCAACAGGTGCACCACAGCAGAGGTTAACTGGTCACTGGTTAGATCTGACCATGAACTATTCACTTTTTCCGCACCCTAGCATCTTCCCCACTCACAGATACCACAGTGTATACTTTCCTACAGCTAAATTTACACTACTAGTGACAGGGGTGGGGGGTTTTACAGCCCCCACACTAAGGAGAAACACTGCTCAAGATACAGACAGATTTACAGATGCAGTCTATAAACATCTACAAGGATGTATGGATCGTGCCATCACTGGTAAACCAAGACTCACTCCTCCTAGACAAGGACCAGTCTGCTGGACCTCTGCAATAAACAGGCTATACAGAAGTAGGACAGTGTTCCAGACACACAGCAAATCCTACAAAGGGCAGACATCTGTGACCACTATTAGTATGATACGTTGGTCCCTTATGACATCATCCAAGGCTAACATCAGCAGGAGAATACGCAAGGATTCAAAAGATAGCCACAAAATCTTCTTTGGCTATGTCAAGGATCTACATGGTGACACGCAGATTTGCACCATGCCGGTGAAATATAGCACAACATATGCTGACCCTACTGATATCGCCAACATCCTTGCAGATATATTCGGTGCATACTTCACCCCTAAAGATCCCACAACATTACCCGAAAGATACAGTATCCCAACCATCAGAGACACACAGGTGGAAATGGCCCTCTCTAACAGCAGAACACAGCATCAATGGAGGCAGATGTTGACCCAGACTGCATCTTGCAAACTGTACAAGACAACCTGCCCCCCACTAATTAAGCATTCCTACCTCAGCCTCTCCACAGGCTACATGCCCATACAATGACACGTGGCAATGGTTATTCCACTCCATCAAGGTGGAATCACAACTGACCATGGTAACTACCACCCCATAAGCCTGACTAGCCTGGTCTGCAATGGAATGGTTCGCATCCTCATGGCACTCATTAACAATGACATTGGTAACCTCCAAACATGTGAACAAAACCAGGTCAGCTTGGTTGAGTGCAGTTCATGCCTACTGAACCTGTTTGACATCTTACATACCATCACCAAGACATTAGATGACGGGGGAGGTGGTTCACAAATACTACCTGTACCTCACCAAGGCTTTTGACACCATGCTCCACTCAGATATTATTGATAAACACATCAGCCTGTACATTCACCCATACATCACAGGTTGGGTTGCCAATGGGCTTACACACAGAACCCACATGGTACGACTAGCAGTCTCCAGGTCCAACTCTTGAACAATCACGACTGGTGTCCCACAGGACTCAGTCCTGGGAGCCCTACTGTTCGGCATATACATCTCAGATGTACAGGCAAACACAGGTGGACTATGGCAGACCATGTTTAGCAATGACTGCAAATTGGGAGCCATGATTGATAGTCCAGCTGACACGGACATCCCTCAAGGGGCCTCACAGTGAACGTCACAGGGTGCCAACGACACATCCTCCAGCCAAGTGCCACTAACTGCATGGTCATTCCATTGTGGAATTGGCACCCACATATTAACACATGAGCGGCAGCCACTTTAATACAGATGAGGTAATGGGGTATCTGGGGACTAAGGGAGATAGTGATCTCCCCTTTGACAATCATAGCTCCACAGTAGTTAGGACATCCTTCTATGTAGGCCATCTGGTTACTAAAGGATTCCCATCTAGACATACTGGGGTTATAGTGCCCCTTTAATCATCATAGGGTATAATAACCCATGTGGAATGTACCTTAGAGGACACGTCCAACAGCTGGGGGGTCCACAAATGTACCTCACCAAGGGGAATACTGGCCTCCAACATATGGCCTATGCACCCAGACTGCATAAACTCCTGCTGTACTCAGTGGCATCTCATTTAACCAGAGATGATCTCCACTGGCCAACACAGCCATGTCGAACTCAGGCTTGATGGATATGCTCCACCTATGGGAATCCATGTCACAGTGAGCCACACACTGTAGTGAGCTGACCTTGCCACAACAATAACTGGAAGATGCTGGAGGGACAGCTTTCTGTCACAGACACTCCTCATACTTTGGAACAACATCCCTAACTACATTATACAGAGCCCCTCACTAACACTCTGCAAGGGAAACCTTGAAGGGTGGATGGGGAACAGTAGATGCACCCCAGGGATCCCACCATTGGCTCTGCTCCACAGAGGGACAATTAATGAATCAATGGGGTGGCAAAAGCTGACACATTTTGGCTGGCCTTATGAATGGCCTCTGGCAGTTGGCCAAGTACCTACCTATGAATCTATACAAACAGTATCTGCATATGCTGATAGCTTAATTTACTGGTCAAGTGTTGACTTACCTTGTGCCAATGGCTGTTGTGTGTGCAATAGTTGAGGGCTGCCTATGTTGGATGCACACAGTAGACTGCCTATACATGACAATTTACAGGTAGTCTTGTGTGTGTGTGCAATCCATTTTTACTGTGTTTGCAGGTGGAGAAAGGTGTCAGTCCCTAGGTGCCTACACTGTCAATGTGTGTGCTATACGTTCCTGACTTTGCCAAGGCATGGGTATACTGGGCATACCTCCGTCTGCCTACTGGGGCTGGCTCAGGGTGTTCATGGTCTGAGTACCTCTGTGCCTGTGGGGCCCTTGGCAGTGGTGGTGGGCTGTGAGGGCCTTCACCATTCTGTCCCTGCTGCAGCTGTTTCCGTAATACCATATTGTGTAGCATGGCACACACTATGAAGATGTGGGCACATGTGCCTGGAGAGTACTGCAAGGCTCCACCAGATATGTCCAAGCAACAGAACCGTGATTTCAGCATCCCAAACACACGCTCTTTGATGATTCTATTTTGCGCATGTGCCTCATTATGGTGTTCCTGCATGGGTGTGAGTGCATTTCTGATGGGAGACATCATCCATGGTCCCAGTGCATAGCCAGCATCCCCACCAGGTGACCATTTGGGTGTCACCCCTGGCAAATAACCGATACAGCTGTGAGTCGTGCCAGATGTGGAAGTCGTGATATCTTCCAGGGCTGCCAGCACACACATCCATGATAATGCCCTGAGCATTGCACACGACCTTGCAGTTGATTGAGGGGTATCCCTTGTGGTTTATGTAGTGCCTACCCTGCTCACCGGGTGGTGACTTGATGTGTATGTGCATGCAGTCTATTGCACCCAGTACCTCCGGGTATTCTGCCACACGGTGGAAGAGACGCATATTGCTGGCCAACTCCTCCTGCATTCAGGGGAAGTATATGTGCACATTGGCATGTGGTAACATGGCATCCCAGAACTGGTGTAGTACCCTGGATGATGATGCCTATGAGATCTCCATGATATCCCCAGTTGGTCTTTGAAAGGTACCTGTAGCTAGTATTCTCAAGCTTACACATACCTTCGTATCCACTGGGATGGGTTCCCCTCTGTTTGCTCTGGCTCTGAGGCGTGGCTGGCACAGCTCCACAAGTTACTGTAGGGTGTCCCTGTCCACCCTGTAACATTCTACTATCTCCAGATCATGTAGCCCCTGGTAGGTTACCCTGGTTCTGAACACTCTCCTCTTCCTCTGGTGCCCGGTGTGGTCATGTGCATCATCCTCCACACCACCTTCAGTCTCCAACACATGCTGGTGGATCAAAGCTATGGCAGCCCCTAACATGTACATAATAAAAGTTCCCCGTCTGTATACACCACTGGTGCAGAATTATGGGAATACACAAATGTGTGTGAGGTGCTTTCACACTTTATAGTATTGTGCTATGGCTGCTGCTGATGTAAGTGGGTGTGTATGAGCTATTCCATCTGCTGCGTGTCTTAATTATGGGTTTTGCAATGAGTACTGCAAGTGTGGGGCCTTTACTGTGGAGATCTACTTGCCTGCCTTGATTAATCTGTTGCCCTTTAATTCAGTTTTAGACTTGGATCCCCTCCCATTATCAGGCATGCATCCACCTGCCATCTTTCTTGTTTTGTACTTTCCCTACCCACTCATGGCGAAATGTGCCTTGTAGCTGATATACTGCATATCGGCTTTGTTCTGCTTTGACACTTTGCTGTTTTCTTTGCAGTACAGCCCCTCCCCTTCCCTATTCTGCAGGTAGCTGCTTTCAGCCTTGTTAGCTGTTGTCAATGGCCCACTGTAGGCTCCTAGGTGTTAATTAGTCATTTGTACTCCAATTTCACTGCTGCAGCATTTCCTTATTTCTTTCCTATATCCTTCCTACTTCAGCTGCAGTGCGCACCACGCATACCCGTTTACCAGGTTTACGCACATTTTCATCTCCGTTCACATGCATACTCAGTTACCTTGTTTACTCTCAGATAAGCATAGCTATGGGCAATTCGACACACCCCTATCCTGCAGGTTTGCCTAGCTAGGGTCAGACCGGTTTAGCAATGCTCCAATGTGGCTACAGCAATGGCGACACACCCCTCTCTTGATGTCATCTTTATCTCAAGGGCTCACCTGGGTGTTATAATGCTACGCTGTGAGGTGCATCCTTACACCGGCGGGGAATCTGCGATTCACTATTACTCCTCTCATTTGCATGGCATTGCCTACTAATTCCTAGCTGCTGCACATAACACTGTCACTGCCCCTTAGCAACCCTTGCCCCATGAGTATGGTGTAGCATGCCTGCCATTGACTATAATGGGGAAATCGTGATATGTGTTTCATTGCAGTTTTATTCTATATTTTTATAAATTCCTTGTGATCCCCTTTGCGCACAGCTGCCCTGCGCGTCCATGTCGCGATAGTGTGACTATATATATTAAATGTTAATTTTATATTTTGTATATTTTTTTATGCCAGTGGCTATATATTTAGCCATTGGCATATATTAACAATATAAAACAAGTGTTTGGCTGGCTGTCTTGACTCCAATTCTATGTTTGCAAAAATGTAAATCGTTTTCTACAGTTTACATTTCTGCATGCTTACACTATGCCTGCACGACTTCCTGAATCGCTACATACCTTCATTTGCATGTTACACTGCTGCACATGAGGTAATTAGCATACAAGGCTCAAGAGTTGTACCGGCGTAGCGTACGTAGGTAGTGCACGTGGGAACAGCTCGTACCTGAATCGCTCGGTGGCCATCTTTGGTGTTAGAATGCCGACGCTACGACTGCACCTGGTGCAAGCTTCATGAATCCCAGGGAAAGAGTATGCCTGGTTACACCCTTGGGACAGCCACAACTAGCAAAAACCATAAAAGTGATATCATCTCCCACTTCCTCTGTTATTAAAGAAAAGAAAACAACACCGAAAATCAGTGCAAATGCTTTACTTTGGTGTTTCTATATATAATTGTCTTTGTATTCTAAAAATAAACTTGCTTGCATGAATTGATCATTTATAAGTAGGGAATACTTAAGCAATTATATATATATATATATATATATATATATATATATATATATATATATATATATATATATACATACACACACACACGCACACACACACACACACATACACATTTATATAATGTGTGTATATACTATGTATGGGTGTTTTACATATGACCAAACTGCCCTTATGTCAAATGTAAAACACCAACAAAATAAGTTTGATCATACAAAATACTGAAAAAAAAAACAAAAATAGTAATACTGAAACAAACAAAGAAAAATGCATGAAAACACTAATATTTAGAAGAAAACTATTTCCTCTCCTGATATTGAAACTAACCCCCCCACCCCGGTAACACTAGCCTCAAATTTGTCTGAGTAGTGGAAATGTTATGGGAAGGTTTTAGTGACATTAAAATGTAGAGTTAGGGTTGGGGGAAGGGGAAGCATTAGGGTTAAGGTTAGCACTCATTACTATGTAGAGTAGGGTGTTCCACCCCCTTGTCCACCTTGGTAATGGGTGCTAACTCTAATCCTAATGCTGCCCCTTCCCCCAACCCTAACTGTGCACCTTAAGGTCATTAAAACCATCCAGTAACACTATCACTACACAAGACAGTCTCAGACACACAAACATTCACAAACACACACAGACAACCCTACATCTATCCCCTAACCCTTACCCTTATCCTAAAATACACAAATTCGCAATCAAATACGCAACACCCTTCCTTCACTCACCCCCACCCTAACCCTAACTGGCACACACACACACACACACACACACACACACACACACACACACACACACACACACACACACACACACACACACACACACACACACACACACACAGTCTTATGCACTTACCTGTATCAACATTCTGTACTGTTGACATACCCACCATTTAGCCATCAGCGCAATCAACATATCCACCATTCAGCCGTCCACACTGTCTACATTAAAGCATACCCACTGTGTTTATTGAACAAAGGTACATTTGGTCAAAAGCAAGGAAACCATACATGCATACATATATATGTGTGTGTGTGTGTGTGTGTGTGTGTGTGTGTGTGTGTGTGTGTGTGTGTGTGTGTGTGTGTGTGTGTGTGTGTGTGTGTGTGTGTGTGTGTGTGTGTGTGTGCATATATATAAACTTTATAACTTTTATTAGCAATGTCTCTCAACAATACCATTTAACATAGACATTTTAATATATAATGTTCAAACCACATTTGTCTATCATACTGTACAACATATTTGCCATAGTATATATTGTGAAGATTGGGTGAAGATGGGAGAAGGCTGCCAGCCTAGCCAGATATAGTTTTGGAGATAACTCTGTCATCTGTAAATATTAATGTAAACCACAGGCTTTTTGTCTTAAATGGTAAAAATTGTGTTACATGTGGAACTGGAAAATAATGTAACAACAGTGCACTCTACTGACCAAGTAAAGCATGTTGTGACCCTTTGGTGTTAAAACTCGGAGTCAGTAAATCTAGAGTAAGGCATCCTGTCTATTGTTTTAAGGCCAGAGGTAATGGCCAGAATTTGCATGCATAAATGTCCTTTATTGCTCTGGCTTCTGCCCAGAGGTGAAGAATGTACATGTAGTTTCTGTTAGCCTGGGAACCCAGGGAAGTGTGAAGATTGATGTAATGTAACCCAGGTAAGTGTGAAGAATGATGTAATGTGAACCAGGAATATGATTTTAAAAACAGAGAGCATTAAGCATTTCTGTCTTGACCATCCAAATCACCAGCACTGTCTTGCTCTGTATGTAAGTTGATCTTAGATTTGTGTCTTCTCTTAGAAATAACTAGAAACTAGAAAGATTAGACTAAGTGTTTTTTTGCGATGTCAGAACTGTACTACTGAATTATTTTAAGTATTTCTCTGTGATCTCTGAGCTCTTGATTAGCACTGTGTAGTAAACAGTATTGTCTAGTGTTTTGACTATTTGTTATTAAATATTTTTAAACCCTTTCAACTGTGGCAGTTTTTGCAGAAATAATTTAAGCTCTTTAGAGTACTTGCATGTCTTTGGTAAAATTGTTCAAAGCCACTCCAATAGCTTTAGCCCAGGGCTATACTACCAATTGGATAATAATATTGCACAGTAATAATTGGATACCCTTTTAAGAGCCTTTGAGTAGCTGATAAGTATTAGTGGGCAGGGTCAGCTGGTACTACTGTATAGTCTGGGAGAAAGGGGCACAGCTGGAGAACCTGTGTCAGCCTCCCCAGGAGTGTTTGTGTGGTTGTATAAATTCTTCTCAAAGTGTGTGTGTGTGTGTGTGTGTGTGTGTGTGTGTGTGTGTGTGTGTGTGTGTGTGTGTGTGTGTGTGTGTGTGTCAGCTACTTGGGCAGGGACATGAAGCACTGGCTGGACAGAGAGGGTGCTGGAGGTTTTAGCTTGCCCACTAAGCTGAGATCTGGACCCTGTAGCTGTGCCAGTGGGGAGTCTTATTGGGGACCTGGAGAGCAAGGGAGGGATCAGCCCCAGACTGACTGTGATCTCTGTGTGCTCTTAAGGGAAATTGCACTTTACTGTGTGTATTTGTTATCCTTTCTTCCTATATGAGACACCCCTCTCTGGTGTTAGTGGTGAGGATTGAAGCTCCTTGATTGCTGGGCCATAGCCCAGGCATCACATATATACACAAATATCTGACATTTACAGGACCATATTTTATATATAAATTCTACTGAAGTATAATTTCAGATTGAGTCTCTTTCATATTACATATAAACAAGAGAACTCAGAAAAAAAACACATTCTTAATATATTTCAATTATTTACCTAAGTTTTTATCAGTTGTATATAGTATAATTAATGTTGTACAAAATGTAATTGTAATTGCTGCTGAACTGAGTGCCACATATTCACTTGTCATCATATATTAACTTATTCTAAAGTTCTATAGTTGTTTTCTACTAAATAATGTTATTCTTCTTAGGTTCATAGGTATGCATCAGACTAATGACCACAAGGGCATTATTAAGCCTAGCCATGCATCTCAAATCTCTAACAAGTTCTGGTACCCTTGGTAAGTGTAAGCAGGGACTTGTGAAATGAACCATTTACAAGCAGGGACCTTGGAAATGAACCATTTACTGGCTGCCTGTGTCCAATAGAAACATAAGTGCCAAACCAGGGATGAATTTCCTGTTACCATCCAATTATCCAAGTTACCCTTGAATTGCTTAGAGAGGAACTCTATTTCACATGGATATGCAGCCTGTTCTGGAGAAGGGCTAGTCTCTGTGATACATTCCTGTCTATCCTGCAGGCTCTTTTTATATCACAGGCAAGGTTTAAGTCTTTAGAAATGGTAATTCCTGTGCTGTTTGCTTTGCAGATATGCAGGAGGTCCAACAGAGTGGGATCTAGCAATGCCTTCTATTCCAGGCATAGATCTCCCCTCAATAGCCTGTAGGAGATAATACAGGGATAGAGCTTGAATAGAGCATGTTACTTATGCCCTTTAGTCTTTTAGTGAGGAACCTCTGTAGGCATTCCCTTTGTTGGATGTGGCTGTTTAGGTACATATGAAAGGGGGCACTCTACTGAATGCTATGTCTGATGAATGTTGAATACAGTGGAACAATTACTTCCTTGGACCTAGATGCCATACCTTTGTTTATAAGTTGCACAGTATAGAATGATTTCCTTACTAATATAGATATGTCATGGTCAAAGACTGTTAGGACTGTTCTTTCACTATGATAGTTACAATGGGTGGATGCTTTCCTGAAGGATACTGTTATGCATTTCTTGGTATTAATTTTAGTCTGTGGCTCTGACACAATTATTTGTCTGTGTCAGCCCTTCCTGGAGAACATTAGTGTCAGTAGGGGATTATATCTCTGCTCCTAATTTGCTGTCATCTCTTAGAAATAGCTAGAAACTAGAAAGATTAGACTAAGTGTTTTTTTTTTTTGCGGTCAGAACTGTACTACTGAATTATTTTAAGTATTTCTCTGTGATCTCTGAGCTCTTGACTAGCACTGTGTAGTAAAAAGTATTGTCTAGTGTTTTGACTATTTGTTATTAAATATTTTAAACCCTTTCAACTGTGGCAGTTTTTGCAGAAATAATTTAAGCTCTTTAGAGTACTTGCATGTCTTTGGTAAAATTGTTCAAAGCCACTCCAATAGCTTTATCCCAGGGCTATACTACCAATTGGATAATAATATTGCACAGTAATACTTGGACACCCTTTTAAGAGCCTGTGAGTAGCTGATAAGTATTAGTGGGTGGGGTCAGCTGGTACTACCGTATAGTCTGGGAGAAAGGGGCACAGCTGGAGAACCTGTGTCAGCCTCCCCAGGAGGGTCTGTTTAGTTGCATAAACTCTTCTCAAAGTGTGTGTGTGTGTGTGTGTGTGTGTGTGTGTGTGTGTGTGTGTGTGTGTGTGTGTGTGTGTGTGTCAGCTACTTGGGCAGGGACATGAAGCACTGGTTGGACAGAGAGGGTGCTGGAGGTTTTAGTTTGCCCACTAAGCTGAGATCTGGACCCTATAGCTGTGCCAGTGGGGAGTCTTATTGGGGATCTGGAGAGCAAGGGAGTGACCAGCCCCAGACTGACTGTGATCTCTGTGTGCTCTTAAGGAAAATTGCACTTTACTGTGTGTATTTTTTATCCTTTCTTCCTATATGAGATGCCCCTGTCTGGTGTTAGTGGTTAGGATTGAGGCTCCTTGATTGCTGGGCCATAGCCCAGGCATCACATATATACACAGATATCTGACATTTACAGGACCATATTTTATATATAAATTCTACTGAAGTATAATTTCAGATTGAGTCTCTTTCATATTACATATAAACAAGAGAACTCAGAAGAAATACATTCTTAATATATTTCAATTATTTACCTAAGTTTTTATCAGTTGTATATAGTATAATTAATGTTGTACAAAATGTAATTGTAATTGCTGCTGAACTGAGTGCCACGTATTCACTTGTCATCATATATTAACTTATTCTAAAGTTCTATAGTTGTTTTCTACTAAATAATGTTATTCTTCTTAAGTTCATAGGTATGCATCAGACTAATGACCACAAGGGCATTTTAAGCCTAGCCATGCATCTCAAATCTCTAACAAGTACTGGTACCCTTGGTAAGTGTAAGCAGGGACTTGTGAAATGAACCATTTACAAGCAGGGACCTTGGAAATGAACCATTTACCAGCCGCCTGTGTCCAATAGAAACATAAGTGCCAAACCAGAGATGAATTTCCTGTTACCATCCAGTTATCCAAGTTACCCTTGAATTGCTTAGAGAGGAACTCTATTTCACATGGATATGCAGCCTGTTCCGGAGAAGGGCTAGTCTCTGTGATACATACCTGTCTATCCTGCAGGTCCTTTTTATATCACAGGCAAGGTTTAAGTCTTTAGAAATGGTAATTTCTGTGCTGTTTGCTTTGCAGTTATGCAGGAGGTCCAACAGAGTGGGATCTAACAATGCCATCTATTGCAGGCATAGATCTCCCCTCAACGGCCTGTAGGAGATAATACAGGGATAGAGCTTGAATAGGACATGTTACTTACGCCCTTTAGTCTTTTAGTGAGGAACCTCTGCGGGCATTCCCTTTGTTGGATGTGACTGTTTAGGTACATATGAAAGGGGGCACTCAACTGAATGCTATGTCTAATGAATGTTGAATACAGTGGAACAATTACTTCCTTGGACCTAGATGTCATACCTTTGTTTATAAGTTGCACAGCATAGAATTATTTCCTTACTAATATAGATATGTCATGGTCAAAGGCTAGATTACTGTTTATGTGTGTCCCCAAGTCCCTGACTACTAGGTTGACTCTTAGGACTGTTCTTTCACTATGATAGTTACAAGGGGTGGATGCTTTCCTGAAGGATACTGTTATGCAATTCTTGGTATTAATTTTAGTCTGTGGCTCTGACACAAGTTATTTGTCTGTGTCAGCCCTTCCTGGAGAATATTAGTGTCAGTAGGGGATTATATCTCTGCTCCTAATTTGCAGTCATCTCTTAGAAATAGCTAGAAACTAGAAAGATTAGACTAAGTGTTTTTGCGATGTCAGAACTGTACTACTGAATTATTTTAAGTATTTCTCTGTGATCTCTGAGCTCTTGACTAGCACTGTGTAGTAAAAAGTATTGTCTAGTGTGTTGACTATTTGTTATTAAATATTTTTAAACCCTTTCAACTGTGGCAGTTTTTGCAGAAATAATTTAAGTTCTTTAGAGTACTTGCATGTCTTTGGTAAAATTGTTCAAAGCCACTCCAATAGCTTTAGCCCAGGGCTATACTACCAATTGGATAATAATATTGCACAGTAATACTTGGACACCCTTTTAAGAGCCTGTGAGTAGCTGATACGTTTTAGTGGGTGGGGTCAGCTGGTACTACCGTATAGTCTGGGAGAAAGGGGCACAGCTGGAGAACCTGTGTCAGCCTCCCCAGGAGTGTCTGTGTGGTTGTATAAACTCTTCTCAAAGTGTGTGTGTGTGTGTGTGTGTGTGTGTGTGTGTGTGTGTGTGTGTGTGTGTGTGTGTGTGTGTGTGTGTGTGTCAGCTACTTGGGCAGGGACATGAAGCACTGGTTGGACAGAGAGGGTGCTGGAGGTTTTAGCTTGCCCACTAAGCTGAGATCTGGACCCTATAGCTGTGCCAGTGGGGAGTCTTATTGGGGATCTGGAGAGCAAGGGAGCGACCAGCCCCAGACTGACTGTGATCTCTTTGTGCTCTTAAGGGAAATTGCACTTTACTGTGTGTATTTTTTATCCTTTCTTCCTATATGAGATACCCCTGTCTGGTGTTAGTGGTGAGGATTGAGGCTCCTTGATTGCTGGGGCATAGCCCAGGCATCACATATATACACAAATATCTGACATTTACAGGACCATATTTTATATATAAATTCTACTGAAGTATAATTTCAGATTGGGTCTCTTTCATATTACATATAAACAAGAGAACTCAGAAGAAACACATTCTTAATATATTTCAATTATTTACCTAAGTTTTTATCAGTTGTATATAGTATAATTAATGTTGTACAAAATGTAATTGTATTTGCTGCTGAACTGAGTGCCACATATTCACTTGTCATCATATATTAACTTATTCTAAAGTTCTATAGTTGTTTTCTACTAAATAATGTTATTCTTCTTAGGTTCATAGGTATGCATCAGACTAATGACCACAAGGGCATTTTTAAGCTTAGCTATGCATCTCAAATCTCTAACAAGTTCTGGTACCCTTGGTAAGTGTAAGCAGGGACTTGTGAAATGAACCATTTACAAGCAGGGACCTTGGAAATGAACCATTTACTGGCTGCCTGTGTCCAATAGAAACATAAGTGCCAAACCAGGGATGAATTTCCTGTTACCATCCAGTTATCCAAGTTACCCTTGAATTGCTTAGAGAGGAACTCTATTTCACATGGATATGCAGCCTGTTCCGGAGAATGGGCTAGTCTCTGTGATACATACCTGTCTATCCTGCAGGTCCTTTTTATATCACAGGCAAGGTTTAAGTCTTTAGAAATGGTCATTTCTGTGCTGTTTGCTTTGCAGATATGCAGGAGGTCCAACAGAGTGGGATCTAACAATGCCATCTATTCCAGGCATAGATCTCCCCTCAACGGCCTGTAGGAGATAATACAGGGATAGAGCTTGAATAGGACATGTTACTTAAGCCCTTTAGTCTTTTAGTGAGGAACCTCTGTGGGCATTCCCTTTGTTGGATGTGGCTGTTTAGGTACATATGAAATGGGGCACTCTACTGAATGCTATGTCTGATGAATGTTGAATACAGTGGAACAATTACTTCCTTGGACCTAGATGCCATACCTTTGTTTATAAGTTGCACAGCATAGAATTATTTCCTTACTAATATAGATATGTCATGGTCAAGGGCTAGATTACTGTTTATGTGTGTCCCCAAGTCCCTGACTACTAGGTTGACTCTTAGGACTGTTCTTTCACTATGATAGTTACAAGGGGTGGATGCTTTCCTGAAGGATACTGTTATGTATTTCTTGGTATTAATTTTAGTCTGTGGCTCTGACACAAGTTATTTGTCTGTGTCAGCCCTTCCTGGAGAACATTAGTGTCAGTAGGGGATTATATCTCTGCTCCTAATTTGCAGTCATCTCTTAGAAATAGCTAGAAACTAGAAAGATTAGACTAAGTGTTTTTTTGCGATGTCAGAACTGTACTACTGAATTATTTTAAGTATTTCTCTGTGATCTCTGAGCTCTTGACTAGCACTGTGTAGTAAAACGTATTGTCTAGTGTTTTGACTATTTGTTATTAAATATTTTTAAACCCTTTCAACTGTGGCAGTTTTTGCAGAAATAATTTAAGTTCTTTAGAGTACTTGCATGCCTTTGGTAAAATTGTTCAAAGCCACTCCAATAGCTTTAGCCCAGGGCTATACTACCAATTGGATAATAATATTTCACAGTAATAATTGGACACCCTTTTAAGAGCCTTTGAGTAGCTGATAAGTATTAGTGGGTGGGATCAACTGGTACTACCGTATAGTCTGGGAGAAAAGGGCACAGATGGAGAACCTGTGTCAGCCTCCCCAGGAGTGTCTGTGTGGTTGCATAAACTCTTCTCAAAGTGTGTGTGTGTGTGTGTGTGTGTGTGTGTGTGTGTGTGTGTGTGTGTGTGTGTGTGTGTGTGTGTGTGTGTGTGTCAGCTACTTGGGCAGGGACATGAAGCACTGGTTGGACAGAGAGGGTGCTGGAGGTTTTAGCTTGCCCACTAAGCTGAGATCTGGACTCTATAGCTGTGCCAGTGGGGAGTCTTATTGGGGACCTGGAAAGCAAGGGAGCGACCAGCCCCAGACTGATTGTGATCTTTGTGTGCTCTTAAGGGAAATTGCACTTTACTTTGTGTATTTGTTATCCTTTCTTCCTATATGAGACGCCCCTCTCTGGTGTTAGTGGTGAGGATTGAGGCTCCTTGATTGCTGGGCCATAGCCCAGGCATCACATATATACACAAATATCTGACATTTACAGGACCATATTTTATATATAAATTCTACTGAAGTATAATTTCAAATTGAGTCTCTTTCATATTACATATAAACAAGAGCACTCAGAAAAAACACATTCTTAATATATTTCAATTATTTACCTAAGTTTTTATCAGTTGTATATAGTATAATTAATGTTGTACAAAATGTAATTGTAATTGCTGCTGAACTGAGTGCCACGTATTCACTTGTCATCATATGTTAACTTATTCTAAAGTTCTATAGTTGTTTTCTACTACATAATGTTATTCTGGTTCATAGGTATGCATCAGACTAATGACCACAAGGGCATTTTAAGCCTAGCCATGCATCTCAAATCTCTAACAAGTTCTGGTACCCTTGGTAAGTGTAAGCAGGGACTTGTGAAATGAACCATTTACCAGCAGGGACCTTGAAAATGAACCATTTACTGGCTGCCTGTGTCCAATAGAAACATAAGTGCCAAACCGGGCATGAATTTCCTGTTACCATCCAATTATCCAAGTTACCCTTGAATTGCTTAGAGAGGAACTCTATTTCACATGGATATGCAGCCTGTTCCGGAGAAGGGCTAGTCTCTGTGATACATACCTGTCTCTCCTGCAGGTCCTTTTTATATCACAGGCAAGGTTTAAGTCTTTAGAAATTGTAATTCCTGTGCTGTTTGCTTTGCAGTTATGCAGGGGGTCCAACAGAGTGGGATCTAACAATGCCTTCTATTCCAGGCATAGATCTCCCCTCAACAGCCTGTAGGAGATAATACAGGGATAGGGCTTGAATAGGACATGTTACTTACGCCTTGTAGTCTTTTAGTGAGGAACCTCTGTGGGCATTCCATTTGTTGGATGTGGCTGTTTAGGTACATACGAAAGGGGGCACTCTACTGAATGCTATGTCTGATGAATGTTGAATACAGTGGAACAATTACTTACTTGGACCTAGATGCCATACCTTTGTTTATAAGTTGCACAGCATAGAATGACTTCCTTACTAATGTAGATATGTCATGGTCAAAGGCTAGATTAATGTTTATGTGTGCCCCCAAGTCCCTGACTACTAGCTTGACTCTTAGGACTGTTCTTTCACTATGATAGTTACAAGGGGTGGATGCTTTCCTGAAGGATACTGTTATGCATTTCTTGGTATTAATTTTAGTCTGTGGCTCTGACACAAGTTATTTGTCTGTGTCAGCCCTTCCTGGAGAACATTAGTGTCAGTAGGGGATTATATCTCTGCTCCTAATTTGCAGTCATCTGCAAATTTGGTCAGCCAGAGGCCTTTGACATTGGGCTTGGCTTCAGAGAAGAAAATGTCAAAAAGGAGGGGTACCAAGACTGATCCCTGAGGGAATCCACTTGTGACTTGCCACTTTGTAAGGGTGGACTCCCCAATTATAACTTACTTGGTTCTGTCTGTGAGTCAGTTGGCTATCTACAGGGTGATATAAAGGTTTATACCTAGCCTCTGGAGTTTATGAACAATGCCTGATAGGATATTGTCACAAATGCCTTGGCCAGGTCAAGATAGGCAGTATGAAACATTTTGCCCTAATTCATTTTTTGCTGACCTTCTCTAAGAAGTCCACCATGTTGAGGAGCTATGATCTGCCATGATGAAACCAAATTGGGTTGGATCCAGTGTTTGGAAGTTTCTTATGTTATTATTGATCATTTCCATGATAATTCTTTCCATGATTTATATATGAGACTGGTAAGATTTATGGGTCTGCAGTTTTCAGGGTCTGAAGATGGCTCGCCTTTGGGCAGAGGGATGACTGTTGCTGCTTACCATTCATGAGGTGCAAATCCTCTTTGGAGGCCACAGTTAAATAGGAATTCCAAATGGCCTGATAGGTCATGTTTCATGCTATTTGGAAGGCATCTTGGGATATTGTCTGGGCCCATCAATGTGGTGCTCTTGGCTTTACAAAGAGCATTGAGGACCTATTCACTAGTGGTAGTAGGGGGAGTTATATTTGATGGTATTGCCTGAGGAGAGGTTGAGGGGGAGAGAGGGGTAATGCTAGAGCTGGATGCGTCTGCCAGTAAGTTTTCTAAATCTTCTGGCTCAGTACATGTGGCTCCATTTACAATGAGCTCTTCACACAATTGTGTATTCCCTTTGAGGTTGTGAACATAGCTAAAGAATGCCTTGTGGTTATCCTGGGCCCAGGAGGCCAAATCTACCTCAAATTTAGCTTTGGTAGACTTTATTTGTCCTCTGAGATGTTTGTTTAGCTTGATAAGAATGCTTCTATTCTGCTGGGTGGTATACCTCTTAATATTTGCCATGATTTTCTTCCTTCTGTTATTCAGCCTATTGATGTTGTGATTCCACCAAGGTGGGTTGCTTTTTGAGTTAGTTCTGTACTTCTTCCTGGTGGGTGCAGCAGCCTGTATGCAGCTATTAACATGCTTGTATAGGGTTTCTGTGAACAGTTCTGCATAGGTTTACGGGGGCTTGGAATTCTTCCAAGTTATCACTTAATAGTAGGAATTTAGCCTTAGAGTACTTCCTAAGCATTGATGGATTAGTTGAGGTTCCGGCTTTTATTGTTATTTCAAAGGAGACCATTTTGTGGTCTGATTTTTATCAGCGAAGGCATTACACTAGGAGGTGTGCAGCACTCTCCCATATTAGTGAGGACCAGATCCAATATGTTTGCACCCCTGGTTGGTGTATTGATAATCTGGTCCAGGGAGTTTGTTTACAAAAACTAGGAATTTATGTGCCAGCACATTTGGTGCTGTAAATGATTCCTAGTTAAGAGTGAGATGTGAGAGTGTTCAATCTCGCCGTTTGTTCTTACACCTGGGTTCGGAGCCGATCCTCGGCTCCATGTCGGCCGCTTGACAAAGCTCTGCATCGAGAAGAAGCTCGAGACCAACCTAACTCCCACAATCCCCTCTGCCTTTACCTCAGATGTAGTTTGCCGCTGCAAAGATCGCATCATTTTGTTGAGCTCGGACCACCTGAAAGCTAAGATTGATATTTTCTATAATTCTTTCATTAGTTTTTTGGATTCAAATATTTCAGATTGAGTGCTTGTATGTGTGAGTTGTGTATCGAGGGTTTCTCAGGTCCGTATATAAGTTTTATATACTTTATATACTTTTGAGTTCCCTCGGGGCCTACCCCACCCTTAACTGGATTTGACTACTGGATGTGACTTAGGTTTCAGGATTTGACTATTACTGGCTTTGACTTATTCTCTGGATTTGACATTAATTACAGGATTGTACACTGTTTTCTGGATTTATTACCATGTCAGAAAAAGCTAAGTCTGGCTTTAAACGTTGCCAATGTGGACAGAAGATGTCTGTCACAGACAATCATAGTTCCTGCGTCTACTGTCTTGGCCCTCTCCATCTGCAGGAAGACTGCTCTATCTGTCATTCATTTAGTGGAAGGGTCATGACAGATAGGCGCAGGAAACTTATGGATAGGGGTCTTCTAAAACCTACTTTTCAAGAGGCTCTGGATGCATCAGACCAGGCATCTAAATCCTCGAAGGAATCGAAGACGTCGGAGCCCAAGTCATCGGCTCCGAGCTCTTCATTCAAAGTTCGATCACCGGTTCCATAGACTTCGGGGCCGAGTGTTGAACTGTTGTCAGTTACCGAGCCTCGAGTCTTGGAACCGGTGATGGAGCTCCCTCCTCCTGCACTTTTGAGGTCGGCTCCGTCTTCGATTCCTTTGACGCGTTCTTCCAGGCCCCTCTCCGACACCGATGTGGACCGTGTGGTGCAGAAATTGATGGAGAATACGGCCTTGTCCAAGCTCATCTCGGTCTCCTCCCAGCTGGTGTCGAGACTCGAAGGCCTTCCCTTATCTCCACCCGTTCCTCCTCCGAGGCCTATTCAGTCTTCGGAGCCGGGAGAGGATGACCTGCTGATTGTGGAGCCCTCGGTTCCAGAGCCGTCCCTTTCTCGGTCGGTACCGTTTACCTCGACTCCGTCGGATCCAGTACTGGAGTCTCGGAGCCGAAGATCCATCCGGGGTTCCGGGACTGAGAGTCGGACCGATGTTTCGGTTCCGACTCTCCCTCTCGGGGCCTCAGCTCGGATCGACTCGGCTCCGTCCTCGGGTTCGATGCCTTCGGTACCTGTCTCGGGGATTCCTCCGACTTCTTTGGAACCGGGGGATACCTCGACTCGGGACCCGGTGGCTTTCGAACTCATGAGGAAGGTGTTGTCTGTTCAGACAACCACTTCAGCAGATACAGCTTCTCCTTCCCATAAAGGGCCGTTATCCTCCTCTGCACCCACGGCTACGTCCAAGCGTCGAGCACCAGTGTCTCAGCCACCCCTAGAGGGTGCCCCCTCTTCCTCGGAGGCTTCTTCGGATGCCCCCCCGAGGAAGTTCCGAGGAAAAGATTGTGTAAGAGGAGACACTTAGATTCTCCACAAGAATCATTGACATCGGACACTGACTTAGATGAGTCAGAAGGGTCCCCAATGTCACCCACGGAGGATGTCTCCTTTTCTGACATCCTGGAGATCCTAAAACAGAGAGGTGATTGGCAATCCCTTCCCCCTTCTGAGGATGAGTCAGTCTTGCTGAAGGCATTCGGTGCTCGCCCTTCCTCCTCCTGGGTCACTCCGCCCTTTGATGAGTTAATGGAGCTGATTACTTGAAGGGCGTGGGAGACACCTGACACGGTGGAGCCAGTCCCTAGGAAGCCTAACAAATTTATTACTGCCCCCCAAGATAAGGCTTATCTGGCAAAGGGAGTGCCGGTGGACGCTATGGTGGTGGCAGCAGCCACGAAAAAGGAGATGTCGGAATCTTCCTCATCTGTCCATCCGCCTAATAGAGATTCTAGGACTATGGACAGATATGGGAAGCGCATTTTTAGTTCAGCGGCTTTTTCTATGCGATCCCTGAACTATTTGACCCACTTTACACGACTACAGAGGGATCTAGTCAAAGAGTTGGGAGATACCCTCCAGGGTACTACAGATGCTGCTGTCTCGGAGAAGGTTACAGCACATCTCAACACCCTTACTTCTATTGTTAACTCATCCATGAGGCTGATCTCATACGCAGCCGAAGGATCGAGTAGGGCAGCAGCTTCAGCGATTGCTCTTCGTAGGCAGTCCTGGATGCGCTTATGTTCATTTGCGGAAGCCTTCAAGTCTTCCTTTACTAACTCCCCAATTGATGGTGCCACTCTCTTTGGCCCTAAAGTAAAGGAGACCCTTACCCTGTGTGAGCAAGAGGGAAAGACTCTGTCTGCTGTCGGAGTCCGTTTTTCCACCCCATCCAGACCATACCCCAAGGGGCAACGAGGTGGAAAGATGTGGTTTCGAAAACCCCAGGGTTCTTTTCCGGGCGCACAGGGTGATACCCCCTCCAGAGGCAGAGGAGGGGGTAGAGGTGGAAGACGTCGCCCTGGCGGCAGAGGGGGTCCGCAAAACCAAGGTGACAGGGGTACACTCCTCGGGAAACCTTTTCAGCACTCCTGAGAGGAGGCCCGACTGTCCTGCTCTGGAGGCAGTCGGGGGTCGCTTAGCTTTGTACCCACAGGCCTGGCAAAATCTAACATCAGACAATTGGGTAAAAAGCGTTGTTACCAGAGGCTACAAAATTCCCTTTCTATTGCCCCCAATTCCACAAAAGACTTCCAGATGTGCCCCATCTGCAGGCCCTGCAGCTACAGAAATTTCAAAGCTGCTAGAAAAAGAGTCATCCAACCAGTCCCAGGGGACCAAAAAGGATTCGGAACTTACTCAAGGTTCTTTTTAGTTCCAAAGAAAACAGGGGACTGGAGGCCAATTCTGGACCTGAGCAAACTCAATACCTTTATCAAGAAAGAAAAGTTCCGAATGGTCACGCTTCAATCGATCCTTCCATTCTTAAAGAAGGACCACTGGATGTGCTCAATAGATCTAAAGGACGCATACTACCACATCAAAATGGCCAGGGCGTCCAGGGATCACTTGCGCTTCCGGCGGGGAGCCAGTCACTTTCAGTTTTGAGCCCTGCCCTTTGGTCTGACCTCAGCCCCCAGGGTCTTCACCAAATGTATGGCAGTGGTAGTGTCTCACTTGAGGCGCCTCGGATTCCAGGTGTTTCCGTATCTGGACGACTTGGCTCCTTTCTGCCACCACTGAGCGTCGACTGATTCAGGCCAGGGATTACACACTACAGCTTTGTGTTCATCTCGGAATTTCCGTAAATTTCGAAAAGTCCTTACTACAGCCATCACAGCATATCTCATTCATAGGAGCAGAATTGGATACGCAGTGCTTAATTCTAAGGCTTCCCCCAGAAAGGATAGCATCCCTGCAAAGTCATATATCTCTTTTTCTCTCTTCCAGAAAGTCCCCAGCGAAACTGGTTCTGAAGGTTTTGGGCCTCATGGCAGCTTCTCTCATTGCCATACCCTTGGGAAGACTGCATATGAGGGTTCTTCAATGGCTTCTGTTTGCACAGTGGTCGTTCCAAAAGCTATCCCTGACACACGAGATCTACATCACAAACATATGCAAGTCGCACCTGGCTTGGTGGCTTCGAACTTGCAATCTCTCCAACGGAAGACCCTTTGTGCTACCCACTCCAACAGCAACAGTGACCACAGATGCTTCCCTGATAGGGTGGGGGGGCATCTTTCAGGGACAGACAGTCCAAGGTGAATGGACCAATTTGGAATACAATCTGCATATCAATGTTCTGGAGTTGAGGGCAGTGTTCCTAGTGTTGCAACACTTTGCTCCCCTTCTTCCTCTAGGGACAATTGCAGTCCAGATGGACAACATGTCTGTAGTCTGGTACATAAACAAGCAAGGGGGAACCAAGTCTTATCAACTATGCAGAGAGGCCATGAGAATCTGGCAATGGGCGGAGTCCACGGGTCGCTTTCTGATAGCAATGCACATCCCAGGGTTATCCAACGTCATAGCGGACAGGTTGAGCAGAGCCATCCTGTTACCTCACGAGTGGTCCCTCAAACAGTCAGTTGCGAAGGAGATTTTTCGCAAGTGGGGCCAGCCTTCCTGCGATCTGTTTGTGTCTCCAATGAACGCCAAATGCAGGAGCTATTTTGCCCTATTACCCTCCAGGGAAGTCCCAAGGGACGCTCTGGTTCACGATTGGCCCCCGGGTCTCCTGTACGCTTTTCCTCCTGTTCCCCTGATTTCGAAATTTCTGCAGAAAGCCAGCAACCTGCAAAGGACAATTATCCTCATTGCCCCATTCTGGCCTCGTCAAATATGGTTTCCCTTTCTTCTAGAACACCAAATGCGGGAACCCTGGATCCTGGACCCAGAGCCGGATCTACTGACCCATTCGTCAGGGGCTCTCCACCCGTCGCTTCTCCCTCAAACTAGCAGCTTGGCTGCTTCCCTTCTTAGCCAGGTCTGATCTTTTATCCCCTGCAGTTCAAAATATCCTGGTGGCTTCTCATAAAGCATCCACTACGAGGACTTACACCAGTAAATGGAAGCGTTTTGTACATTGGGCAACTACACAACAATTGGATCCCTTAGTAGCTCCTCTGAATAAGGTCTTGCAGTTTTTGACCGAATTGTTCCACCAAGGGCTTCTCCTGCCACTTTGAGAGTGCAATTAGCTGCCATATCAAACTTTCATGTGGGAGAAAGTGGGGCTCCTATTATGGCTCACAGGCTTTGTAAGGCGTTTCTAAAAGGATCCTTCCACATTAGACCTCCAGTTAGAACTCCTACTTCACCTTGGAACTTGAACCTTCTTTTGTCTCAGCTGATGCTACCACCTTTTGAACCAGCCTCTTCCTGTCCTTTGAAGTTTTTGTCATGGAAGACCCTTTTTCTGGTGGCTATCACATCGGCCAGGCAGGTATCTGAGCTTCATGCTCTTTCAGTTCAACATCCTTATTTGATCTTTCACCCTGATAGAGTTTCTCTTCGCACTAATCCATCCTTTCTTCCCAAAGTCTGCTCCGTTAATAATATTAATCAGTCCATTGAATTGCCCACATTTTTCAAGAATCACTCCAATAAATTGGAATATATGTTACACAAGTTAGACGTTCATAGACAACTCAGATTTTACTTGGACAGAACAAAGGATCACAGGAAAACAGACCAGCTCTTTGTAGCCTTCTCAGACAACAAGAAGGGTATGGCGGTCACAAAACGAACCTTGTCTAAATGGCTTACTGACTGTATTATCTTTATCTACACTGCCTCTGAGCAAACTTTACCTGTCAAGCCCAAAGGGCACTCTACAAGATCAGTATCTACATCCCTGGCTCATGCAGCTCGCCTACCGTTAGACACTATTTGTGCGGCTGCTACTTGGTCTAAACCACATACCTTCATTTCTCATTACAAAGTGGATAGGATTTCTAGGGACAGGGCAACCTTTGGTTCCACTGTGCTCAGGAACGTTCTCCCTTGAGTTCCTCAGGAACAAGGAGCTAGGGACGCTACCCAGGTGTAAGAACAAACGGCGAGATTGAACACTCTCACATATAGAAGTTATGTCCTTACCATAACGTTCCATGTGGAGTGTTCATCTCGCCTTTGTTCTTACATTCCCACTCTCCCTCCCTCAGGAAGACCGTGCAATTTAGGTGCCTGGTTTGTTCTCCGGCTTCTGCCTGGAACAGTTGTTGTACTATGTAAATACGTGTTTGTTGTTGGTATGAAAGTGTTATGCTCTCTTCTCTTCTCTGCTGGTTTGCTTGCAAACTAGATCTGAGGCAAAGGCAGAGGGGGATTGTGGGAGTTAGGTTGGTCTCGAGCTTCTTCTCGATGCAGAGCTTTGTCAAGCGGCCGACACGGAGCCGAGGATCGGCTCCGAACCCAGGTGTAAGAACAAAGGCGAGATGAACACTCCACATGGAACGTTATGGTAAGGACATAACTTCTATTTATTTAAAGTCGCCCATGAATATGTTATTGGGTTGGATGGTGAGTGCTTCCAATAAGGTTAAGTACATGTTACGGGTTTCCTAGGTCATACTGGAGAATGTATAGCTTACAAGGCATTGAGATTTTTCCTATGGTGCTTTGGACATGAAGCAGCTCAAGTACATCATCCTGTTTGACCATCCTTGAGGTATACTTATTTTTTATGCAAATTGATACAGCTCCACCTTTAGTCCCTGCCTGTGAAGTAGCTGGCCTGAATGAGTGGAAGGTACTATAGCCTTACACACACACACACACACACACACACACACACACACACACACACACACACACACACACACATATATATATCTATATCTATATACACACTGGTGTCCTCTCTGTGGCTTCAAACTATGTCTCAGTGACTGTACAGATACCAGCATTCTCTAGGGTAAGATTCTTACCATCTTAAAATATAAATGAAGGGTTATTGACTTTAAAAATGGCTAATTACCATTTAAAGAGGTTTGCTGTTTCCTGCTTGTTTGGTATGAGCAGTTCCCCTCAGGTAAGTCTTTTTGGACGATTTTTCTGCACTCCCTTAGTAGATGTAGATTGTGAACACTGTAATGATCACTTCAGGCTTCCAAATGAGCCTGGCCGATTGTTTCTCACTTACTGTTTGTGATATTTGACCGGTCTCTTATTTTGAGAAAGGTGGTTGGGAAGTGGGAGACTGAATTTACTATATTAAGCTAAAGGTTTACTGCTGCAGGGCAGGCAGTTGTTCTTTAATTGTACAGGGAATGTGTCTTGAGAAAAACTAGTTGTCTTCCTGCTCACTCGACTTGAGTTGAACAATTTGCCTTCTTCCTAGTTGGGGGATGCTGCCACAGTCTTACACTGCTGCCAGTCAGTGATGTGGGTGATCTCCTCTTTTAGACATTCACAGATCTGGAAGTATTCACCTTGCATTGTTGGGGTACTGACGTGTGACTCAATCCTTAACTTTGACTGTCCCAGAGATGGACATTTAGAAATGTGGGATCATTGGCGTGACAGGCTTAATTCTTTTGTCTGTCTTTGTACTTCCTCAGATACATGTACATGCAGAGTGCACAAATGCCTGTTAGACAAAAGGGAATTGTCTCTGATGCAGACACAATTGATTACTAATTTACTCACTTATCTCATGACATCTTCTAAATTTACTGTACTATATGTGTTAGAAGAAGCTGCTTTTAACAGAGTGAAAGTAAAATATGCTGAAAAAATAACTTAAGACTGATATTCCCATTAATGCACCAAGCTGTATATAACTGTTAGTGGATTGCTAAGCCTGTTTTAATTATTAGATATTGCGCATGAATAAATGTTTCACTGTAATTAGATGTTATTATACGCTGTTGTTTGATACTATATAAACAAAGCTAAAGAAAATTGAGTCTATAATTTACAAATATCTGTTATTGAACCTTTAGTAAGAAAACATTTATAATGTTTTAAATTTTACTGTATTATGATGGGGAATTCTCTAAAAGAGATACAGTCATATGATTTATGTGAACAGATCTGAATATCTTGAGCAGAAAAACATAATATAGAAGTGGAGTGATAGTAAAGGAGGGAAGAAAGAGAGGAGTGATAGCAAAGGAGGGAAGAAAGAGAGAATAGTTTAGATTTGCCTCTAAATTAAAAGTGATTAAAAAAGACAAAATGAGTGGAGGAAGAGAATGAATGACCTAGAAAAACAAAAGGAAGGAGGGGAAAGGGAACAGAGGAAAAAAAAGAAAAGAAAAGGAAAAGAGAAAGAGGAGGGAAAGAAGAGAAAAGAATGGAAGGGAACATGGGAAGAGAGAATAGAAAAATATAAGAAAGGGAAGAAAATGAAAGGAAAGAAAGGATCTAAAAAGGAAAAAAGGGAAACTGCACTAATGTACATAATTAGAACACTGTTTATCACAGTTATATATACAGCACTTTACTGAAATATGTGTAGAAGATGATAATAATGTGTAATATATTCATTTTTTTCACATCAGGGTGCAGTTTGAATTTACCAGATGATTACATGAACAGTTTCATATGCATTGTAACACGTATTACTCAGTTTTAGAATTTTACCTAGGGTATTGGTGAATTCAGACTTGAAGAAGGGTATAATTCATTCCCTGTTACTGAAATTGAGGCAATATACAACACAGCATGTATTGATCAGATCAATAATAAACACTTATTTCAGAATTAGTTCATGTGATTAATAATACTTTGGCACATATGCATTTTGAAAAGTTTTGGGAATCTCGCTCTTCTTTACCACTGGTTTACATTGTTACTTCTTAATTTAATATTTTGTACCACACAGAAATATTTTGCTAACATATTCTAATAATCTTTACTTTGTTTCAATATGGACATAAAATGATTAATTTGTATAATATTACACTTATATAGGTTCATAGGTAAATACTAGGAAATTGGTCTACAGACCATGTCAAGTCTAGTCAAAAACCCCATTCAAAACTTGTCTCTAGCCTTAAGGGGGACAAGGCAAGATAGGCCAGGTGAAATTTGAGGCTGCCCATCCAATTATCTAGGTTAACCTTGAGGTGGATAGGGTGGTACTCTGCTTGACATATAGTGTAAGATTTGCCAGAGGTGAGGGATACAATGGGGTATGAATTTATCGTGCCAGTGTGTCTTATTTATCTGCTGATGAAAGTTTAGTTTCTTTACCTGAGTATTTGATGCATATTAGTTCTGAGAAGGAATGGGAGATCAGATAGGTTTGGATTTGTCATGGTACAAAAGATTAGACATAGATCTCCATTTAGGAGTCTGTAAGAGAGTGATTATAAAAAAAGGTTTAACAGTCTCTTTCTTGATAACTAAGATTTTTGAGACCACTGATCTTTTTAGTTATGAATCTCTGAGGTCTTTCAAGTTGTGAGATATGTTTAAATAAATACATGCCAAAAGGTGCGCTATATTCAGTAATGGGTCTTATAATATATGAGTAAAGGTAAATAAGACTACTTTTGGATCTAGTAGAGATGACTTTGGAAATTACATGGGCCAAATAAAAGGAATTTTCAACAGGAGTACCTGGATCCCTTAAAGCAGTGTTTAACTGGAGTGGTGCATCTCCATGTGGTAAGTGAAACTGTTTTGTATATCAAAGAACTATGCTCCATTTTTTTACATTTAATTTGAGACCTTTGTCCTTACACCAGTTGTAAAAATGGTTTAAGTAGTGTTGGGGAAATTGTGAGTCAGTTGACAACTGAATAATAACACCCAATTTACAGCCATCTGCAAACTTCTGAGAAATGTATGCCAAAGGGGGCCCAAAACTGGGATCTGTGGTACACCACTGGTAACTGTTTTGCTTTCAGAAGTGGCATCTGCTACTCTAACCACATACGTTCCATCAGACAAACACTTAACCATCCAATGCACAATGTAAAGATATTCAGATTTACAAGTCTATCAATAATGCTTGCTTGGGAAATAGAGTCAAAGGCCTAGGCCAGGTATAGGTATGTTGCATGCACTGTATAGCCACTATCCATTGTTTTAATTACTTTTTCAAGGAAATTAATGAGGTTAAAGAGACAGGACCTTCCTCTGATAAAGCCAAATTGATGAGGGTTCAGGATTGAGAGATTTTTCAATATCAGGATTAATAAGGTCTGAGATAATGTACTTCACAGCTTTACATATGAGGGTAGTGAGACTATTAGGTCTAAGAGTGCATGGGTCCATGGTTGAGCCACCCTTGTGTAATGACATTACAATAGCTGTTTTCCAGGCTTTGGGAATGTAACCAGTAGAGAGGTTTAGATTAAAGAGTTTAGTTAGGGGTTCACAAAGGCCATATGTGGCACTGACAGTCAGACAATGTATGTTGTCAGGGCCCTTGGATGAAGTATTCCTAGTTTTTGAAAGGGCAGAGGGAACTTGTTCCATAGTAGTTAATGGGTATGGCTGGGATTGTGGAACCTTTGGGATAGCTATAACTGTGAATTAAGTAAAATTTGCACTTAATTTGTTAGGTAGGATATTAGCTATTTCCTTTGGGTGAAAGAGTGTAGTATTATTGTGGACTAGCTCTAAACACTGTCAGATGTTAGTTCTTAACTTCCTGATGTAGTTAAAGATTTGCAGTTATTTTTGTTTTTAGTGGCTATTTTAAGTTCATACTCAGCTTTAAGGTTCATAACGGTTCCCTTAAGCTCTTTGCTTATCTGTGCTCTTAAGGTAGGTAGGATTCAGTTTCTGTCTCTTGTTATATACTTTATTTACATGGTTATTCCACCACAGGAGTGTGTCCTTAGACTTCTTATTATATTTGTTGAGAATAAGGACGGACTTATCAATACAACTATTTGAGAAGAAGTAGAAGTCAGAGACATAGGTAACAGGTTTAGTAATTTGATCCTTCAGGGAAGGATTACAACAGAATTTGTTTAAGTCATTAAGTAACTGAAGGTTTGCTTTTGAGAAGTCACTAAACACAGAGCTATTTGTAATAGAAGTACCACCAGTTTTAAAGGAAAAGGTCACTAAATTATGGTCTGATTTAACACCACATGATTATACATATGGAGCTCTGTAAGAAGCGGCCATATCTGTGACAGTTTATGAAAGGTAGTTAAAATTTATGATATCAAGGAAGCGTCAGACATGCCGACCATTAACAGTGTAGGTCAGCAAGTTTATCTGATGAATAGCTGAAGTCCCCCCAATAGAGAGGTCTTGGGTCTAATGGGAATTTCAGCTAATGTGTTAAGATAGCTGTCGTGCTCAGAAGGGGACATAGAAGGTGTTCTATAGCTAGCTATGAAGTGGTAATTAGTCTGTTTAGAGTGATTTGGACTTATAAGAGTTCACATGTAGTGTCCCAAGGAAACTGTTGTGAGATGATGATATCCTTGACAAATACTGATACACTCCCAAAATTGCCAGTAGGTCTGAAGATATAATGTGAATTATACTCAGGAGCAGAGTCAGAGCTTTCATTGCTTTGCAACCATATTTCTATAACTATACATATATGAATGTGTTGAAGTTGCAGGAAAGTCTCAAGTATTGTTAAGCACTGAGTAGAGCCATATAAATGGGTTCCAGATTAGAATTTACTAGGTTGGCATGCCCATCAGATGGTCTTTGCATAAAAACAGGCACTATGGGGGCATCAAAGACTTTAGCCAGAATGTGAAAGCCTTGGTAAGAGATGGGAAGGCTATCCTGGCAAAGCGCAAAGACTTTTCAGCCATCTCATCACAAGATAACATATACTGTATCCCATAGAATGACACCAACTACATATCCAATTATTAAAGCCAATTATTTTGTCTTTGAATCTCAACATTATTCTGGGTGATGGCAAAATACAACTCAAGACCAGTGTCTTTCTTGCCTCAGATGTATGCATAATAAGTTAAATCATATTGTAGTGCATGCTCCTCTGGGTATGACGTCCAGGGTCATTCACCCCCATGTGGACCACTATTGGGTCATAATTGTATTTGTCAGGATGGAAGGCTCCATGTGCCCCTGTTAAATCCCAGATTCTGGCTTCAGAAAGACAGCTGTTACCCTATTTTTCCAGCCTGATGAGTATGGTATCCTTATTCCTTACAATAGAGTTAACTATTACAAAAACATTACAATGGTTAGTAGAGTTAACTGTTACAAAAACATTACAATGGTTAGTACAGTTAACTATTACAAAAACATTACAATGGTTAGTACAGTTAACTATTACAAAAACATTACAATGGTTAGTAGAGTTAACTGTTACAAAAACATTACAATGGTTAGTAGAGTTAACTATTACAAAACATTACAATGGTTAGATGCAGTTTTGGTGGGGTATAAGGGCTTGGAGTCTGCACTCTTATGACTCTTAGATGCATGCATCTTAGGTGTGGGTATGAAGGGTGAAGGTGGGCTGTTTATAAGGGGAAATACAGCATAAATTAATTGTATTATTGAGTAACTATGTTTCATATAACATTTTAGGTAATAAACTGTTGAGGGGTAGTTTGGTTAGCATTTATTCTAATTAAACAAGGATTTGTTCAATTCCAGGATGGGCTTTAATATTCACTTAGTTGATATTTATAAAATTTAGTTTAGAGTTAAGATATAAGCTTGTAAGGTTTTATGAAAAAAATGAATAAGTTTCAAAGACTGGTATGTTGTGTCTTTTGGCTTTTCCCGGTTAGGGGGTTACCACAGTGGAACTCTGGTCCGCTAATGACTGGCAGTAGATTTTTACATGCTGAGTTGCTGGCCCTGACACACAACCTTCAACGAAGGTACGCCCATTCACACATGTCTCCACGCAGAAGACGCTCTAGCTGAGAATCGAACAGGACAATGTCTTACTGTGAGGTGACAACGCTACCGCAGCACCACCACCGCGGACTTTCAAAGACTGGTATATATTAGTTAATTCCAATGAGTATTTAATAGTAATCAAGGAAATGTCATTAATAAAGATACTTACTCAAATGACAAATAATTAAAGCTAATTGTAACATCAGGAAACATGATTCTAATATTTATCTCTTTAAATATTAATGATCTTAATAACATCCAGAAAAGAAGTGGTTTGATGAAATACATAAATGCAAATAAATCTCAATTTATATTTCTTCAAGGTATATATGACCAGATTCATAAATGTGTACATTATGTGTACACTTAGTGTAACCTTTCTGAGTGAATAGACAACACTGGGGTAGGTCTGTTCTTCAATTCAGAAAGTGTATACTTTGTGGTAACCATTATGAATCTGACCTACATATTATACTTTCAAAATGGGATAAATCAATCTAGGTCAGTATGAAGTTCTGATTCAGTTGTATTTAAAATTAAAGAAAGAGGAGTAACCATCCTTTGGGTAAAAAAGTACAGTAATATCAAAGATTTTGTTCAGGTTTAATGCTAGAGAAAGAATATTTCAGTGATAATTGCAAAATATTGCAATAGATTTTTTACACCAGCACATTTTATTTTGGAGTCCATGATTAGGAGGCCAGGAATTCAAAATATACACACACACACGCACATATATATATATATATATATATATATATATATATATATATATATACATATTCTTATAGAAGAAGGTTTAGTCTTAGTACCTTTGATAAGACAGAAATTAGGAATGAGAAAGAACCTAGGGTTTTAGCAACAGCTAGGGCCTTAAGAAACCAAGTCAAGCTATTAAAATGTAAAGATGATATTGAAATAAAGAACAAGGCTTCATTCATTTATTCTCAGATGACAAAAAATTGAAAGCTGTAGGATTTGCATCTCAAGCTCAGTTTTTGGAAAATGAATACTTGGAAATGCATACATAGAGTCTGTTTTACTGCTGACAGGCTAAGCAGAATGACAAGACTGAAGCATAAAATGTTGGGGATGCACTCTGGAGGCAAAGATGAACTGCAAATGTGTTATTCAAATGTTATGTCATAATGTATTACAATAAATTTAACTATTTTCATAATGTATTACAATAAATTGAACTATTTTCATAAGCCCAGTGGTCTGATAAAATCTCAGTCACTAAAGAAATTGTTTTATTCAGTGCAGCTGTTCCAAAATGTATACAAATCAATCATATCTCTTTTTTCTGGCTCATTCCTGCATAACAAAAAATGTGATCACAAGAAATTGGAAACAAAGTGTAATATCACAGTTTCTAGAATTTCTGCAGTTAGTGCATATGGTAATTAATAAAAAAATTAAGTGAAAAAATTGAGAAGTGGCAAAAATAAAATAAACGTTAACTGTTGGACAAAAAACATACAGTTGCTAGAGAGATTTGAGTCCTATGACAGTGGTACTTCTTCTGGGTAGTAAACATTAAACTCTTTATATTATTCTAAACACAGTGATTTAGAATTATGTTTTTTCTGTTCTATTCTATTTAAGACAATTAAGACAGTTATACTTCCTTCAAGCATAGCATACTTCAGCTCAATGGCTTAAGAGTATAAATAGTACATTCTTCCAGGGTAGATAATGTCTGGATACCCAGAAATAGAAGTACAAAAATAAATGTGTTTACTCCATTTGAAGTAGGCTTGCTATACAAAAAATAGCTTAAAACATGTTTTGTCGATGGAAGTGTTTTTTTGACTCCCATTTCGCATGAGCAGCAGATGTTTTACCCCTTTCTTTCTCAGCACCATATTAGTAGCAGTTAGTAGATAGTAAAATCCATGTGCTCATAATAGAAGACTATTCAGCTTTTTAATATATTAAACCACTTTTACTTCAATGAGAGCTATTAATTAATTCTAATTAATAACTGTCAAGGAAGGACTTATGCCAGCTAAAAAGCCTGAATAATTGCAAAAGCTATGTTGGTTGAATAAAAGCTATTGTCATGTCTGTGTTCCAGTGTCTTTGTGTTTCCTCTTAGTGGGAAAACCTGAAATTTACTAAAAAAATATTTTGTATAATATAAAGAATTTCTCATACCGGGCGCTTAACTATACTTACCGTGTTGTTAGATTACTCTGACTTTTTGTAAATATTGTATTGCATTGACATTGTGCTTGTATTGGTGGTAGCTATTTCTAGTTCTGAGATAGCCATACTGCAGTGCTTTAACTCAATAATGTGCAGCACCACAATTGGCTATTTGTGTGGCCAACAGCAAATGTAAATGAGGCATTCCAGAGAAGCGTATGACCCACTCATGTTCATACTGTTTTTTTGCTCACTCTTTTTCCACCAGAAATAAAAAAAAGTAAAAGTCCCAACTGGTGGAAGCAGCCTGATCCAAGCTAAAACCAACCTGGGGAGATGACAGGTCCCAGCAAGGATGAACAGAACAAATACTAACAGGAGAAGCTCAAGAGCAGGTTATGGTTCAGGAAAGAGAGTGAACCTTAGCTTCTGTCTGGAACTTCCACAGTGTTCATATTAAATCCCTTGAAATCTTCAGGCCATCTACAGACCATGGAAACTATAGACTCATAAGTCTTACTAGACTCATACTCAAAGCCATGGAAAGAATGATCATGGAAATTATCAGTAATGACATAGGAAACCTCCAGACACTGGACCCATCTCAGTTTGGTTTTGTCAAGGGCAGGTCATACCTGCTCTGCGTGGTGAACTTCTGTGAGGTCTCTAAAGCAATGGATGACAGCAAAATGGTTCACACTGCCTACCTTGACCTGACCAAGGCATTTGACACAATACTCAATTCAGGCATTGTTGACAAACTCACGAGGTTAAGTACAAACCCTTATGTCACCCAGTAAATAACCAGCTGTCTCACAGATAGCACCCAGGAAGTAAGAACTGAGGAGTCCACCTAAACAGAGGCCAGTCACAAGTGGAGTCCCTCAGGGATCAGTCCTTGGACCATTCCTTTTTGGCATTTACTTCTCTGAAGTCAATGCCAATGTCAATGGCCTCTGGCTGACTAAATTTGCAGATGATTTCAAATTAGGAGCTGTCATTGAATCCCCCATTGACACATATGTTCTGTAGGGAATGCTGACACAGACAAACAACTGGTGTCAGAGTCATGGAATAAAACTAAATGTCAGGAAATGCATAATAGTATCCTTCAAGAAGTCATCCACCCCTGGTAACTATCATATACACATGCCTAAGAGCTGACCCAACAGTCAGGGACTATGGGGACACATGTAGACAGTAATCTAGCCTTTGACCATCACATGTCTACATTAATGAGGAAATCATTCTATGTTGTACAACTTATAAACAAAGGTATGACATCTAGGTTCAAGAAAGTAATTATTCCACTGTGTTCGGCATTCATCAGACCTGTCATTGATTACAGTGCTCCCATTGGTATGTACCTCACTAGGCATATCCAGCAATCGGAACATCCACAGAGGTTCCTCACTAAAAGAATACAGGGCATAAGTAACATGTCCTATGAAGACTGCCTCAAAACCCTATCCCTGTATTTTGTCTCCTACATGCTGTTGAGGGGAGATCTATGCCTGACATGCAAGGCATTGTTAGTCCACACTTTGATGGATCTCCTGCATATCCACAAAACAAACAGGACCCATTCTAAGGACATAACCCTTAACTGTGATACAAATAGGACCTGCTGGGGAGACAGATATGTATCCCAGAACATACCTTTCAACTTTACAGAGTTTTGCAAAATGTCTAGATTTTTGCCTCATATTTTTTGGTCTGTTTTTCATAACATTTTGGTTTTGTGGCAAATCCATTGGCAAGTTCTTAGCAGTTAAAGCCAGAAAATAATGGCAGACATTTGAGTTTCAGACTTAATACTCTTCAGAAAATTCATGCTAATGCAAAATCTGCTATGCTGTCAACATTCTAAGTTTGTAAGAGCAATATTTAAAAATTGTCCCTATTTTTTGGGCCCCCCCCCCATTATTTATGGCTTTGTCCAGATGTCTTGCTCTAAGAGGTTGAGAGGTATTTCCCAGAGACTATCCCTTCTCTAAAACAGGCCCCCCAGCCGTGTGACTCAGAGTTCCTCCTTAACCCAATTAAAGTGTAATTTGGATAATTGGACGGAGAACAAGAAATTCATCCCTGATTTGGCACATATGTCTCTAAATGACACAGGCAGCCTGTAAATGGTTCATCTCCTAGGCCCCTGCTTGTAAATGTTTCAACTCTCAAGCCCCTAATTACACTTATGAAGGGGTATTAGAACTTGTTAGAGATTTGGGATGTATGACTAGGCTTAAAAGGCCCTTGTGGTCGGTAGCCTAGTAAACACCTATGAACCTATGTCAGTATTTATTGAAAGAAGCTTTATTTGGATTAGCACTTTTGTCTTATAAATTTCATCAGATCAGGAAAAAGTATAGTAATACTGGCTTAGGCTTTGCTCTTTTATTCTAATTTCAAGAAAAGGATGTGGAGGAGCAATTGTTGTGATTGATTTTCCTATTAGCCTTTTAATTGGATGTAATTGAAGCTTCCCAATTGGCTGTGTTTTCTTGCTACTAATTTGCCTACAGATTTCAGAATTAGCCTTTTAATTGGCTGCAATTGAATCTCCCAGCTTGGTTGTGCTTCCTTACTGCTAATTTGCATACGTTTATTTTAAATTCTTCCAATTTAGTGGTCCTTTCCTCACCACAACTGTGTTTCTAGCTCCTTTGCTTTTCATTGTTCACTGTCTAACTTTATATTTGTTTTTTGAATGAATACAAAAAATAATAACTCTGTTTTTTTAATCTTAATCCACAAGCAATAACAGTCCTATTTTGTGTACCATTTCATTGCTAAATAGGTGCACCTTTTTACAATTTTTGTATATTCGAGATTGCTCTCATTACAGAAATTGTGTATATATACATATATATCTGTATAAAAATTATTTAATGGGTCGAGGGTTAAGTAGGTGGATTCAGATCCTTTGTCTGCTATCCTGTTTGTGTTCAAGTCTCATGTTATTTAATTAGAGCAGTGTCTCATAGGCTAATAGAGTTATCAACTTTTTTCTAATCTTTCATCAAAAGTTGGACAGAGCCTGTTTTTACTGGATTTATTGTGATTAAAAACACAAAAAGTAAGAAAAGTCAAAAAACATTGGCCGATTAGGACTGTGACAATAGCATATCATAATTCTATGGAGCTTTAAAAATTTTTTCCTGTGTCAGACCTTTCTTAGCAGTAATGGTGTGAATAAATCACGAATGAACCACCATGGACATCCAAAAACTCTTGAAATCCTTTATTAAAATAAACCCTTGATAAAAATCATTTTCCTTGTAAAAAAAGTATATAAAACACAAAAAGGTGCAAAATGCAAGTCTTGTCAGTACATCAATGTTTCCAGTTTGTTTCGCCATCCAGTTTCTGGCCAGACTTTTTCCCTAAAGGTGCAATCCAACTGCAACAGCAAGCATTTAATATATATGGCTGACTGCCAGGATTGCAATGCCTTCTATATAGGGAAGACAGATTGCCAATTTAAAGAAAGAATTCTTCGCCATATACGTGACATTGCCCTTTCTGATAAGACCAGTGCTTTAACACAACATGTTAAAATGCATCCTGCACACTCCTTTAATTTTATGGTGCTACAGTTGATTCCTGAAAACATAAGGGGAGACGATGTGCAGAATTGCACTGAAGTTGCTGAAATTGATTGGATCATCAACTTACAAGCTGATCGTGAACCTGGACTCAATGGTGTGGTACCATTAAAACCTATTCTAAAGACCAAACATTTCAAAACCTGTCACTGATTTTCTCAGCTAGCTTTGAGTCAAGGAGAATCAAGAGTCCCCCCACTGCCTCCCCCTTTCTTCGCTATTTCTTGTATAGAAAAATATTATTGGCATGAACTAGAGGGATTGGCTCAAATATGCACTGTGATCGCTTTAGTTTGTTCCATTATGGTTCATGCACTGTGAACAACAGCCTTTTATGTCACAGGATTCATTTCATTGAAACAGAGTATCAATTTACCCCATCATGTTTTATTTTTAACTGAGGTGTTGCACAGAGCAGTGTTCAATTTGAAAGCAAATGCACACCTAATGGAGTGATGTTTTAACTTACACTTGAAGTTATTCCACTGACTGGATTCTAGGGAGGGTGTAACTTTACCATCGTGTCCTGATAGGATGTTTAACCTCTGGCTTACACTGGAGGTGGCAGTTTGTGTGAACCTCTTGACTGGTTAAGCTGTCCTTAAATGGAACATTTTTTTCAGTTGCAACAGGATCTGAGGAAGGAAAATCCCGAAAGCGCTTATCCATCCTGAATGGTGCACCTTTTTGTGTTTTTATATTTTTTTCTACAAGGAAAAAGATTTTTAGGTTTTTTTAAGGGTTTGTTTTAATAAAGGATTTCAAAAAGTTTTTGGATGTCCATGCTGGTTCGTTCGTGATTTATTCACAGCATTGCCTATTCTTTCACGGAACACATTTAGCTGCAAACATGTTTATTTTGGACTGTTTTCTTAGCAGTAGTGGTTAATTAGCCCTGCAAGTTGAAGTACTTTTGCTCACCTGCTAGATGAGCTTCATCAGATCCTTGTTTGTAGCTAAATGTTCCAAATATTGTAAAGATCAAATTCTTTTGAGGATGCATATGATAGTGCTGTTCAGCTTGATTTAGGCCATGGTAATTTTAACAGTCATATGAGGTAATGCTGTGTAAATGGACACTATTTCCTAATGAGGTAAATGGCTTTGCAAACCAGTGCTGCTCCCTTCCTGGGGATAAACCTATCTTTCCAATTGTCAGCAATCAGTTCAGTGGCGGCTTTCCTACTTCTCCCATTTCCTCTCAGTTGATAATGGAGTACCACAAGGTTCCATTCTTTAACCCATCCTATTCAACATCTTTATTAACAGTCTATATTCATCCTACTCTCAGTCTTCACTCATACAATATGCTGATGACTCCACCATTATCTGTTCATCTAAAAACATTTTATATCTTCAGTGTATTACATAAAAGTCCTTTAACTCCATCAAAAGCTGACTTAGCAATAACCAACTTCTCCTTAAACCCCAATAAACAAACTATTACTATTTCTCCTAAAATCTCAATCCTACCTCAAATTGTCCTTGCACTGTTAAATCCATTGACAAAACAATAATTGAAGTAATGTCACATACGAAACTCCTGGGTATGACTATTGACAATCAAATAAAATTTGATCTATTCATAATTGCATCAAAATACACATCAAAAACTTGGCATGCTCTGTAGATAAAAAAAATTCATAAGCATTGCCTGTAGACTTTCTCCTGCCAACATTTATCTCCTTTCTACTCTACTTTATGCCACTCCCATTCTAACCAAATTATAATCCACCCAAAAAACAAAACTCAAGTTCTGTTATTTTAAAATTTACTAGATGTGTTGCTAATCAACCTTATAATTCACACCATTGTCTATCTCTAAAATCTTTAAACTGTGTTGAACTACCTCATCACCTCCTGCTCTCTCAACTGCTCCTTGCTCATTTCATACTCTATAAACTTTCATCCTGCCCAGCCATCTCATCTGTTGTCACTTATTACATTCCCAAACCATCTCTTCGGAGCTCAGACTAACATCTCTTAGAAACCTATAAACCTATTAAGATCCATAGGCCATTGTAAACTAACACAGTTGCCTTAGCCTGGAACAAAATGCCCATAGCCATCAGATATATTCCAAACAGTCATCAGTTTAAAAAAAAAACAGTAAGAGTGTCTCCAAAACACCTTGCTCTGTTCCTGTCTTCATTCTTCACCCTGCCTAGTCTTTTTTCATCTGCCCTCTAGTACAATTTTACTCACTTCCTACCTCACTTTTGTCTCCTCATTCACCTCCTCTCTTCCAGGTCCTACCTACTTTTTTTTTCACCATGTCACCCATATCAACCCACACTTCTACGTAATATATATCTCAGTACCATCCTGCATTTCATGTCTACTATACATATTTTATTTCCTAAGTCTTCCATCTTGTACTACTAATATTCTATTCCCTCATTTCACTTCCCAAAATGTTCCTACTATATACTTCACTCTGTTGTCATTGCTTCCTATGCTGTCACTTTAGTCTATATCTCACTGCTATCTGGCACTGCACCTTGCATCTTTTCATTTTTTTCTTCTCACTCACTGAACTTGTGTACTTTACTCACTATATTTCTTTCTACTACCTTAACTATTCTTTTCACTAACTTGTTTGAATTTTACCCAATAATCTGATGTTAGAAGCAATTCTATTCTTTATTTGTATGTCCTTATTGTACATTCTGTATTAATTTTTCATTTTTCATGTAAGGAGCTTTTCTCCCCAGGCCTTTACTGAAAATGACCTCTTTGCCCAGTCAGACTATCCTGGTCAACAAATGTCAAATAAATAAAAAACAAATAAATAAATAAAATAAAGGGAGGTATTAATTATTGGTTCTTCTCTCTGGCTGTGGTAATGATTTTGTTGGAATAAGCAGATGTTTTTTTAGCCAAACATAGACCAAACAGAATATATGTTTATAAATGAGAGGGAGGGTAGAGGAATGGTGAGGATGCAGGGAGTAGAGTTGGTAAAGGTGGATAAGTTCAAGTACTTGGGATCAGCAGTTCAGAGTAATGGTGAGTGTGGAAGAGAGGCGAAGAAGAGAGTACAGGCAGGGTGGAATGGGTGGAGGAGAGTCAGGAGTGATTTGTGACAGACGGGTACCAATAAGAGTGAAAGGGAAGGTCTACAAGAGGGTAGTGAGACCAGCTATGTTATATGGGTTGGAGACAGTAGCATTGTTGAAAAGGCAGGAGTCAGAGCTGGATGTGGCAGAGTTAAAGATGTTAAGATTTGCACTCAGTGTGACTAGGATGGACAGGAATAGGAATCAGTATATTAGAGGGTCAGCTCAGGTTGGACAGTTTGGAGACAAAGCAAGAGAGGCGAGATTGCGTTGGTTTGGACATGTGCTGAGGAGGGATGCTGGGTATATTGGGAAAAGGATGCTAAGGATGGAGCTGCCAGGTAAGAGGAAAAGAGGAAGGCCTAAGATGAGGTTTATTGATGTGGTGAGAGAGGACATGCAGGTGGTTGGTGTGAAAGAGCATGATGCAGAGGACAGGAAGAAATGGAAACAGATGATCCGTTGTGGCGACCCCTAACGGGAACAGCCGAAAGAAGATGATGATGATGATGATAGACCACTGATGGCAGGAGCACTTACTAATTACTTGTGTCACTGTCACTGACAATAAGGTAAGAAAGTTTGTCAATGTACATGGATCAACAGATAAATTCACCGGCACCAGTATGTTAGACCTGTCAGGAAAAGACAATGGTTTAAATATACAGTTAAAATGGAAAGATTATAGTGGAATCAGTCCAGAAAATCTTTAAACAGAAAAGCAAAATGGGTACAAAGCATGAACTATGTTTTTTCAGAAACTCTGGAAAACACTGAAAACTGCAACATGGGATACTCTAGTGAACAAGCAAAGCAAAAGTAAACAATAACAAACAGTCCACTTGCTTTACTTGTTTACTCTTTGGAATGCCAAAGTTCCACTGTCATCTTTACATTTTTTTCTGTTTCTGCAAACTGCTGCGGTGTTTTTCTGGCAGGTTTAATATACTAAGGCCAACAAATGTATCTGTTGACCCAGCTACATATGGGCAGTAACACAGGTAATGAGTATGGTTTCCTGTGATCAGTGGTAAGTTTCCTCCATCCTTTTCAGTCACAACTCTAGTACCTTTACTTGTTCAACAAATGCAAACAGAGAGAGAGAGAGACAAAATGGTTAAATTTTACAATTTAACAGGTGTCTTGTGTCTAAGAATGTGGATAAGCATTATATGACAAATTCTTATAACTCTGTTTACATATTTGTGTAGATAAGTTCTATATACATATTTATGGTTTACTATCATAATGTCAACAGCTTTTCCCCAAGTAATTACTTGATCAAAATAAAATGCTGTAAAATTACAACAGCAAACAGTCACAATTACGACACACTCAAAACATTAACAATTCGAATTTGACATTGTCAACATTTCCACAGCTTACCTTGACTTCCAGTGACTGTCTACACATGTTTTGCATGGGGACACGCCTCACTGCACCCCCCCATGTGGGGGGCTGGGCCCTCCTGCTAATTGTATATTACAACTCCAAGATCGCACTACAGTGAGGAAAAGGTTAAATTTCTCAATCCCCATTGTAATGCAATCTCCAATCAGAATGTTGATCTGACAACAGTGAATGTACACTAGCACTCTCTGTTGCAGGTTCATAATTTTTTAAATCGCCATTACGATAACTTTGAAAACTGCCTTTTGGTAATCAGAGTTTGCATAACGTCATTCAAAATTTTGATTGTAAACCCATATTTGCATATAATATATAGTAATGACCATTACATTCAGAAATATAGTAAACTAAGTTTTGATGTACAGAGGAAGAACTGCATAATATTTTAGCCTGTATCATGAAAGCATGTTTATTTAGTTTCATTGAATAAACGTTCAGTTAGTGATTTGACAGCCAGCAGAGTCTGGTTGTTTTTCACTTTGTTTTCGCAAGCTGTTCTGCAGAGCTGATTCTACTTTAGAAAAAGCTCCTTCACCAATAGCAGTTTTAAAATTTGATCTGGCTAGAGGAAGGGCATCAATCATTTTGACTACTTCTTAAGGTGCAGTCTTTTTAGTGGAGGGCAATAATTAAATTGCAAAATTTTAAATATCAGAACACTGAGTGGAAAAGTAATTCTTTTGGTAATGGGTAACCTACTAAACATTTTTAAGTGGTTGCAATGATATCAACAAGAACAAATCTGCAGATTTTGGTTTTGGTGGTTTGTAATTTGTGTATGTTAAGGAAGGAATATAGGTAAAATAGAGGAAATGCATGTTCTAATTTTGGAATAAGAACTTTTTTTACGATTGCTTTTGTTGTAGCTGAAAGAAGGTGGTAGATATAATAGCAGAATGTAAGTTGGAATGACACCCAGTGCCAGCCTTTCACATAAGATGGCTAGGCAGCCATCTAGGGTGTTCTTACAAGGGCATGCTTTCACATGTATTTATATTCATTTATTTATTTTTTAAGGCAATGGAACATGGCATTTCTTTGCTATAAAATAAATAAATGTGTAAACACCCCAATGGTGCCCCTGTTAAAAAATGCACCAGCTGTGAGGGAGGCACCTGAGGGGGATGTGTTGCAGTTGATATGAATATGACCATTCAAGTCAAGTTAGACTTGAATGTTCTTAGGTTTCAGCTCCATGGCAGGACAGATCAGAAACCTTACAACATTCAAATGTAGGTGCAAAGGAAAGAGAGAAGCTTAACAATTTCCATTGGTGGTAAATTAAGTATTTTTATTTATTTGTTTTTTTTTTATATACTGGCAGTGCTCAACCAGATATATGAGCAACATAGTATTTGACTTGTAAAGGTTCAGGACAAAGCCAGAATTAATGAGGCACAAGGTGAGGGGAACAAAGGTTCCAAATCAGACACAGATTTTAAATATTACTCTAATTACTTAAAAGTTAATAGAACAACATGTTTTCTACATCAGCATGTAATCTGATGTTATTAATCTTCATTCATTCATGAAGGATGGGTTTCAGTTCTGTCCTCAGAACTGACTCTGCCAATATCCAAGCTTGTGCCAACCAAAAACTCTCGAGCTAAGATCACCCATAGTGCCCCTCTCCCTGTCTCCTCGGATCTCGTTTGCTGCATAGACTTCAAGATGCATCAGGCAAGCTCTCAAGCTAAGTGTTTTCAATTTGTTTGGAAAAATGTAACTTTAATGCTAAATTCTTAACCTTTTCAGCTTAGTATTTTATCACCTTTAGTTACTCTTGCTTCTTTTTTGTGTGAGTGAATTTTTTCCCCTCTTTTTACCATTGGTATTTCTGTGTACCATCATTGTTACAGGCCCCTCCCTTATACCCTTTGGTATTCTCTCTACCATCGCTGGTATTTCCCTCTCCCCCTTCTTTTTTATCCTTTGGGTATATCTTTTATCATTGTTGGTATTAAAAAAAATATATATATATATATATATATATATATATATATATATATATATATATATATATATATATATATATATCTTCTTCTCCCCTCTTTGTTACTGTTGAGTGCAACCACTTCCTGTGCTATGTACTCTTTGAACTGCTAGTTGTTGTTCTTAAATTTGTTGAATTTGTCAAATTTGTTAGCTGCATTTTACAATGACTGATAAAAAGGGCACTACAGGCTTTAAGCAGTGTGATAAATGTGGCAGGAAAATGCCAAATTTGGACAGTCACATGTCATGTGTGTATTGCCTTGGAGTTGTGCACTTGAAGGTTCAATCTCCTTGTGAGATATGTAAGGGATTTAGTACCCGCACTTTGGTGGAATGGAAGACTAAATTAATACCAAAAGGTCTTCTAAACAACAACTCAGAGGCTTTATTTGAGGAACCCTTCCTAAAGAGTTTAAGAAGAGCTGCCATTCTCTGCCTTCCTCTACTCAGTCTCTTGAATCTAAAACAACTAAGGTTCAAGTTTATATGAACCAAAACAAAAATCTGTGAAAATGACTTTGACTACTACTATGGCACCGGAGTCCAAAACTCCATCCTTGGTGCCATCTTTGTCTATGGAACCAGCCATATCTACAACTACCATGGTAACAACCTTTCCTTCTGTGCCACAGACCCTCTCGGCACCAACAATAGTCTACCCCATCAAACTGGTCCCCTCAACTTCTGGTCCCACAACCATAGTCCAAAGGTCAAGACACTGGCCAGGACCCAATACTCCCCGTCGATCGATCCCTTTGTTGGGCAACAACTCAGTCCATTCCTAGAATGACCTAAATCTCCATTGGGGATGTCAACCCGTTCCACCAGGAGCCTTTTGGAGCTTGACGTAGTGAGACTTGTGAATCAGGTCTTAGTGGTCAGAGGCATTCCAACCACATCTAGGACCTCCCTCCCACCTAGAATGGAAGGTTTTTCTCCACAGACTCCCACCTATGTTCCCCTTCAACCTTTCTGCAGGTGTTGGAGCCCCACAATACTGACACCCATCCCAGTGCCAGCTTCCCTGGTTCCACTGGTAGACCTCACCGTGCTTCCGGATTTGACCCTCTGGACCTCGACTCAATTGGTGCCCATCCACCCTTGAGACCATGACTGGTCTGTCGGTACCATGACCCCTAGTATGGCACCAGGGTTTTCTTCGGTGCTGACTATGGTTCCAGCTGCAATGATGACTGAGTCTTCTTGGGGCTCTTCTCTTGTTGGTGGACTCATCGGAGCGGGGTGTGACCCCAGTTCCAAGATTGTCCTTCTTGGTTCCAGGCTCCCATCCCTCTTCAGGCGAGCTTACCTTTCAGGTTATGGAGAGGGCACTAGCCTCAGCAGGCTCACAGCTGGCCCTTTCGGCAATGGAAGGTCATATCTATATGTCTTCTGATCCACAGCTGACACAGTCCACTACACCAGGACATTGAGTACGGGAGGAGCAAGATACCTTACCACAGGGCACCTTCTCTATGGAGTCCACTTCAGAAACCCCCCAAGGAGCCCCCCTGTAAGAGACTGTGCAAGAGGAAGCACATTGACTCCCCTGAGGAGTCCCTCTTGAAAGATACAGATTATGATGAGGGGGAAGGGTTCCTATGGTCACCCCCTGAAGATGTCTCCTTTGGAGATATATTGGAGATCTTGAAACAGAGGGATGATTGGAAGCCCACCAACCCTTCCTCTGAGGAATCTGTATTATTGCAGGCATTCTGTGCTCAACCCTCTATTCCTGGGTGACCCTGCCTGCAGATGAGCTGGTTAAGCTCATTGTGCAACATGCCTGGAAGGCCCCTGACACCCTTGAGCCAATCCCCCAGAGACCGGACAAAATGTTATCACCCCAGAGTATCAATCCCATTAGTCCAAAGGCTAGGCAGTGGATGTTATGGTGGTGGTGGCAGCAATGAAGAAGGAACTCACAGAGGAGAGTCCTGCTGTCCATCCTCCAAAAATGGAGTCTCGGACGATGGACAGGCTAAGCAAGCAGGTTTACTCTTCAGCAACCTTTGCCATATGGTCGTTGAACTATTTAACACACTTTACCTGCCTCCAGTGTGACCTCATCGTGAAACTTTCAGGATCGCTAGCAGGAGCAGTGTCTGACAAGGTGCGTGACAAAGTTACCTCACAGCTCGCTACCCTAGAGTCCATTTCTAACTTGTCCATGTGGTTGATCACACACACAACCAAAAGGGTGGCCAGAGCAGCTGGTGCTGCGCTTATGCAATTTTGCAGACCCTTTCAAGTCTTCCTTCATCAATGCTCCTATTGAAGCTTACTCTCTTTTTGGGCCAAAAGTTAAGGACACACTAGCCAGGTGTGAGAAGGATGGCAAGACCCTTTCCGCCATGGGTGTATGTTTTTCTGGCCCCCCAACGATTCTACTCTAAGAATCAAAGGAGCAGAAGGATGTGGCTCTAAAAGTCTTAAGGGACTTTCCGTGACACAAGTGGTGATTTATCCCCCTGGGACAGAGGGGGGAATTCATCAGAAATACGCCCTTCCAGAGGCAGAGGGGGACCTCATAAACAGGGGTCCAGAGATTCCTTCTCTGGGCAGCCCTGTCAGCAGTCCTGAAGAGCGACCCTATTGCTATCCACTGAAAGAAGTCGGAGGAAGATTCTCTCTGCACCATTCAGCCTGGCATTCTATAACAACAGATTCCTGGGTGCAGAAGATAATGTCCAGAGGTTACCATATCCCATTTGATCTCTCCCCAAGGCCACAAAGGAGAATCCCTGGCATTCAACCCAGTCAGAGGAGCACAGCAGCTCAAGAAGTTTTAAAGCTGCTCAAAAAAGAGTCATCCAGACAGTACCACCAGAGCAAATAAAATCCGGATTTTACTCAAGATTCTTTTTAGTGCCAAAAAAGACAGGGGACTGGAGACCAATCTTAGACCTCAGCATCCTAAACAAGTTCATCAAGCAAACCAAATTCTGGATGGTCATGGTTCAGTCTATCCTTCCATTTCTGGAAAAAGATGACTGGATGTGCTTGATAGATCTTCAGGATGTGTACTACCACATATAAATGGCCAGACACTCCAGAAGATGTCTCAGCTTCCAGCTGGGAGCCAATCATTACCAATTTTGAACACTGCCCTTTGGTCTCTCCATAGACCCCAGAGTGTTCACCAAATGCATGGCAGTAGTAACAGCTCACTTGAGACTGCAAAGATTCCAGGTGTTACCATATTTAAACGATTAGCTCCTTACTGGCCCCACCAAGCATCTACTGCTTCAGGCCTTACAGTGCACCTTGCAACTTGCACGACTATTAGGGATCTCAATAAACAGGGACAAATCAAAATTAGAACCCGCTCAATGTCTGGAATTCATTGGAGCTACACTCAACACAAGGTCTTGCCTGGTTTCTCTCCCCCTCCACAGGCTTCAAAGACTGAGATTCCAACTCTGAGTGATACTGTCTCAGGACAAGGTTCCAGCCTTTTCCATCCTGCATCTACTGGGATCTATGGCAGCAACCATTACTATAGTCCCTCTAGCAAGACTCCACATGAGATTACTGTAATGGCTTCTAGCATTACAGTGGTTCCTATTGACACCTCCTATGTCCTATCTGATCCCCATTACAAACCATTGCAAACAAGCCTTGAATTGCTGGATGAAGCCAGAAATGGAACTATGGAGTCATCCCTTCTCATTCCCTCACCCCAAGGCTGTAGTGACCATGGACGCATCCCTGATGGGGTGGGTTGGGGGCATTTTCAGGGACAGACAGTCCAAGGCACTTGGTCCCGCATAAAGGCCAATTTGCATATCAACATCCTAGAACTGAGGGCAGTGCTTCTGGCATTGCAAGCCTTTCAATCTGTTCTTCCATCTGCGGCAATTGCTATCCAGTCAGACAACATGTCATTTGTCTGATACAGCAACAAACAAGGGGGAACCAGATCCTACCCCTTGTGTTGGGAAGCCATGAGAGTTTGGCAATGAGCGATAACTTCCAACCACTTTCTGATAGCAATGCACATTCCCAGGAATTCCAACGTGATTGTGGACAAGCTGAGTAGTTGGATTCTCCTGCCTCACGAGTGGTCCCTCAACCCAGAAGTAGTGATGGAGATTTTCCACCAATGGGGCCAGCCTTGCTGCTTCCTATTTGCCTCCCCCTTCAACCACAAATGCAGCAGCTACTTTACCCTAATTGAGTCCACGAGGGATGCTTTAGTACAAGATTGGCCCTTGGGACTATATGCCTTCCATCCCTTCCCTTTGATTCCACAGTTTCTAAAGAAAGCATTTCAGTTAAGGAACAAAGTGATCCTCATTGCACCCTATAGGCCCCAATAAGTCTAGTTTCCTTACCTTTGGCCTCATCTGGTTCAGTGATCGTGGACCTGGATCCAACTCCCAGGTTGCTGTCACATCTCCAGGGGTTGATCTATCCAATCCTATCGAGCCTCAAGCTGACAGCTTGGTGCCTCCAGTCTCAGTAATTGCCAGGCATAACAATTTATCTTCCCCTGTTTGTAAAATTCTATTGGCTTTGCATAAACCTTCCACAAGGAAAATTTATGTTAGTAAATGGAATAGATTTGGTTTCTGGTCATGAGGGAAAGAACTGGACCCTTGCTCTGCTCCGATTGATTCCGTGTTGGAGTACCTATCAACACTAGTACATTCAGGAGCATCAGATTCTACAGTCTGGGTCCATTTAGCGGGTCTATATTACGTTATCGAATACTCATGTATTCGAAAACGTAATAGTCGACCCCTAATTGTCGAAACCGTCAAACAACAAAAAAAAGTACAAAAACCCACCCAAACAAACCATTTAAACACTGTAAGCAGGGGGGCAAGCCCCCCACACCCCCGCTACTTAAATATACCAACTCCGAGATCACAATACAGTGCAGACAATGGAAAACTTCCATTTCCGCACTGTACGGAGATCTCCATTGAAAAGTTCGACGTTTGACATTTTTCGACTATTAGGGGTCAACTATTACATTTTCGAATACATGAGAATTCGATAACATAATATAGATCCCATTTAGCAGCTATCTCCAACTTCCATAATGGTTTCCAAGATTCCTCTTTCATAGCTGAGACTGCATTTCCTTTATTTATCAACAGAACAAAATATATTTAACCACTAAAATCAAAGCACATTCGACTTGATCAGTGGCTACTTTGATAGCTTTCCAGTCCAGAGCTTCTATGGATGATATTTGCACAGCAACCACCTGGGCTACTCCTCTTACCTTTATCACTCATTACAAATTGTACTTGGTCTCTAGGGGGAGAGCATCCTTTGGCTCAGTGGTGCTTAGGAATATCCTTCCATAGGGCCTCCATGGAAATAAAGTAGCTAGGGACTCTGTCCCATCCTTCATGAATGGATGAAGATTAACAACATCAGGTAAAGAAGTTATGTTCTTACCATAATGTTCCATCTGTGTTATTGATCTTCATTCATTCATGACATCCCACCCTCCTACCCCATCCGAAAGACTTCTGGAGGTTCGGACTTGGTTCTGGTCATTTGGTAGGATTCTTGCTCAGATGAAGCCTCCACTTTCTTTCTTATGGGCAAACTCAATCTGAGGATACAGGAAGAGGGGCAGTATGGGTAATCTTAGCTTGAGAGTTTTTGGCTGGCACAAGCTTGGATATCAACTGAGTCAGTTCCGAGGATGGAACCCAAACCCATCCTTCATGAATGAATGAAGATCAACAACACAGATGGAACGTTATGGTAAGAGCACAACTAAGAAGTGTGAAACTCGAATGTCTGGCATTACTGACTGACTGTAATCCTCAGTGGTTTACCAGAAATCAGTTTTATGGAGGACATAGCATAAAACAGACAAAATCAAATAGAGTAGAGAGGTATGATGGGTGGCTTTTACAGGGCTAAGACAGGACAGAATATATGAAAGTATGTGTTTTGTTGTATTTTTTTTTTTCTTTTTATAAAGATTGGTTATCTGAGATCTGTACAAAATAGCTATAATCACCAGGACTGTCCATGAAGGAAAATGACTAGCTGCTGTTGTTTGTTCATTATTCTGGCTTTGTGATTTGTGTGAAACAACTTGGAATACTTTAATGTGTGGTAACTGTCTCTGGTGAAATGCTTGGCCATCCTATTTTATCACAATCAGACATCTAAATTATATATAGAAGTGGTTATTACTGCTGGCTTTGTGATTTGTGTAAAGTAACTTTGAATGCTTTAATGTTTGGCAATTGTTTGCTTAGACCAAAATTCAAATACAGCATATGGGCATCTGCTATTATCACCTTAAAATGTCTGAATTTTTCACAGAGGTGGCTTTAACTACTAAGTGTAGGTTTTGGGTGTCTAAATGAAGGGGTCTATATTATATTCTCGAATGTTGACAATGTCAAATCTGACATTGTTGACACGAGGATATCGAACGCTCAGAATCTCGAGCGTGTAAATGGAAATCTCTGTAAGGGGAGATTTCCATTTACTGCAATGTAGTGCGGCCTCGGAGTAAGTAGCGGGGGGTGTGGGGGGCTCGAGATTCTGAGCGTTCTATATTCTCGTGTAGACGATGTCAGATTCGACATTGTCAACATTTGATAATATAATATAGACCCAAATTAAGGTAGCTAATGCTCTTCCCATTTGCTCAGTTTAAGCAGTCATTCCTGAAAAAAATATATAATAGTATAATAGTAATAAGGCATAAACATGTATTACAGAACGTCCAAACCCTCCGAGTTTCTGGGGGCCTGTATAAGTGAATTTTGACATGAGCTTAGTAGTCACCTCTGCCCTGAACCCCACATAAGCTAAAACCAACCCTGTTCAGGGGGTGTGCACAGAAGAATATGTGTGTGTGTGGGGGGGGGTGGTGAGGACAATGTCATTATTTCTTTAATATTTCACAAACCTCAGATATGTGTACAAGCCACTATTTCTTGTGATGGGCTAGGAACAGTGTGGACATTATTTCTTTAACTTTTCTCATAAACATCAGAGGTGTGCACAGAGGATTGTTATAACTTGTATAACAGCAGTGTTTTGTCTAACAAGTTGGAAACATTAATGTAATTCTTTTTTTTTTTTTTCACTCTCCTCACAACCAAACGTCAGATGCATGTACAAGTGACTAACTTCTTTGGGGGAGGGTAAGGAAGCATACTGATTCTATACCTCTGACAGCAGCAGGCTGAAATATATAATGTTCTGTTTTTTTCAGTTTTGTTCCAGTCTGACATCAGACCGAACACAGACTGTGGTTGTCTTTTGGGAGAAGGGATGGTGAAAGATGCTGTATATACATGTATGACAGCAGCAACTTGAAATATATGACCATGGCCATTTGTGTCTTCATTTCCATCCCAGAAGAGAATATACAGGAGATGGCTGCCTTTTTTCTTATTCTTTTTAGTGGGGGTAGGGAGGCTGGTCCTATTCCCAGGTAAGGTTTATGCATCATTTTGAGCATTTGTCTCTTCATTTTATTGCGAACTGCTACCTTGTCAGCTTTGAACATTAAACATTGGATACAACTTAATTCTTCCTTGAAATAAAAAAAAATGTAGGACTGAATTTCTTTCCCTACGCATGATTTTTGTCCAGAACATCCTTGGATCAAAAGGTTAGAAAAAAGCTATAAAATGCACATCAAAGGAAATATAACCCTATCGTTTCTGGGTGCATAGCAGCTGCCAGGCCACCAGTTTAAGTCAGCCGTTTCCTCCACAGTTATGACTGTTGCAGTCTTTGTTAGTAAGGGTGTGCTGAAAGGATGCAGGAAAAGGAAAATTGAAGGGTAAGACTGATCATATTTCCATAACCATGTTTTTTGTTCAGGCCACTGTTGCATGAAAAGGTTGTTTAAAAAAAACTCTCTAGATGCACTTCAGGGCATCTATGCCCTCCATGGCTTCTGGGAGCTTTGCTGCCCTCAGACCCCTTGGCTTAATACAGTCATTTCCTAGACAGTTATCAGAGTGCAGCCTTCCCTGATTAAGATGTGTCAACTGCATGAATAAATGAATGCAAGAAAAACTGGAGTATCTCAAACTGTGAAAAAAGGAACAAAAAGTAAACTGTATGCTGTGGGTAGGCCACATTGAGGGAGGGATCAGTGAAGCATCAGGTGTATGCTTACTGGAAGGCAGTTCATTTAGTGCTAGCCTTGTTAACATCTTAGCAGTGATGCTGGCTGTGTGAAAGGTTGAGTAAAGGGTCTAGTATAAGCCCCAGACACTTTTGTTGTGACGCATATGGGACAACATTACTTTTAATGTCTTTTAGAATGAGACATGGACAAGAAACAAGTCTTTGAACGATGTAAAGCATAACAGTAATTTTCTTTGAGTTTAGTAAGCGATTTTTATTTTGGAGGCATGCACAAAGATCTGTGAAACCTGCCTGTAGTTTTGATTCAAAGGAAAGGTGTATTCTGCGTGACTCTGTCGTAAGTATGCCAGCTGCATATATTATAAGCTTAAGATTTGATAACTCAGGGTAAGGTCATTAATAAATATAGAGAAAGCAGGAGTCCTAATTTCTCCAGTTTCAGAGAATCAATTGTTACAGTAAATTTGAAAAGGTCTGCCTTTTAGGTAGTTTTTGAACCACAGTATAGAGTTTTCACCAAAGGTGTGTTTATAGAATTTCTAGGAAAATAAGTTGTAGTTAATGGTCTCAAAGGCTCAGATCATGTGTATGAAATGTCAGCAGAAGTTAGACCATTATTCATATTGTTGTGGAGAGTGTCTGCAGCAGAAAGTAAAGCTGTTGTATATTGAAGGGTTTTCTGAACTTGTGCTGTTGGCCACAAAGAAGTATTTTCATTATTTATGTGTGCTAATAACTGCTTGTAAAGGAGCTTTTCAGAGATTTTTGTGGGAAGACATAAGGATGGAGATGGGTCAAAAGTTTTAAGTTCATAAGAAGAGGAGAATTTAAGAAAGGGAATGATGTCAGAGTGCTAGAATGCTGAGAGAATTGAGCCACAAATGACTGAGAGTTTGAAGATGTGTGTTTGTGGACTAGCAATTTATTCTGCTGCCTTTCTAAAGAAAGTAGAATGTTGTTTGCTGAACTTGACTCCTGAATTGTTGACATTTACAAGCAATTCTTTAGTTTAATTAGTATTGCTTTACAAGCAATTATTTAGTTTGACTAGCTGTTATGGTTTTGAACTAGAAGGTAGCTGTGTAAGATGCAAGAGACTGTAATTCTTGTTGGTTGTCATCTTCACTGTCAGGAGGGTTGTGTGGTGAAGCAGAAATCTGTTTATTATTTAATTTACTGATAACAATGGAAAATTTTAAAGCCAGTGGAAAAGCCGGAAATGAAGCCTTGCCATTTATTTTATTGGTTGTGGAGTCAATTATGTGGCCATTTAGATGTTTTATTTCTTTCCGAAATAGTTTTAGCTGGGAAGTATAGGATAGTTGCCTCTGCTTTAAGTAAAGGGCTTTGGCAGTATTTTTGGCTATTCTTCTAAGACTGTCTATGTTAAATGAAAGTTTGATGTAGAATTAAATTCCAGGAATTAGCCTTCCATTCTTGCCATGCAGAATCCCTAAGCTTAATTTTTTGCTTAATGCTTTCATTTGATCATGGGCATTTTTTGGGCTCTCAGGCATCTCCTAGATGTCAAACACTCTTCCTCCTTCAGCTGCTCCTGTGCAGTGTACAATAGGACCTTCTGTTTCCTTCACAATAATGAGCAGAAGTAATGAATCCGACGCTTGACTCTTCACCACTCCACCCCCTCCTCTAGGCCATTCTCAATAGCTGCTGATCTGATTACACACATTCTTCTCTTTTTTGCCTTAGTGCTGATATACATAATAGCCTCTCAGTACCTGCTGTCACATGTTAAACTGTTTATGCATTACCGTTTCTTCCTTATGTAGTGCCAGACATTCTTATGCCTCTAACACAACACCTCCTACTCCCTATACTTTGGGTATCAGCAGTGCAAGGGAATTACCATCAGGGTTCTTATTGTACCACCAAATTCATATTTGTTTATACCATTTTTCTTGAAAGTCTTTGTGGCTGCTTCCCTGAGTCAACAGATTAACAGGATATAGGTTATAACTTGAAGTAAGAGCCTTTGACACTTCACATATTGTATCTAGCTACATTTTAAGGACCCTAGTTTCCTATGCCTATAACAACCACTGTTTTGCTTTCAAGTCATGCAGCTCACACACAGCAGTTTGGCTTAGTTGCTCATTGCAAGTGTCCAGTTTCCCCCACTCTCCGGGTCCTACTGAATGTAGTCCTTACTCTGCTCCATCTCTGAGGGATCTTTTCTAGCTCTTCTTCCCTATATGTGAAAATATTTGGGTCCTGTGCACCTTCCAGTGGGCCTACAAGCTGCATGTTATCATGGCTTGGTCATTTCTGTGCATGCACAACATTTAACATTAGATAATAGCTTTCCTTGACAACTCATTTATTTCCTTTTCCTGTCAGGCCAATCTTCTTTTGCAATTTCCTTTTTCCACCTTCATTTCATTCATTTTGCATTATGTTTTAACCAAAACATGTCTTTCTTCATATTGCTGAAACATACTGTAAAGCCTGACCTCTCGGTTATCATACAAGCTAACATCTTCATCACTTCGTCACAACTTAATGTCTATACCTTCACCACTCTCTGTCATGGTTATCCCTTAAGACACTCACTGAGCGCTATAACATTTTTTCCTACCACAACTGGACCTGGATGGTCACTTTAGAAACACCAAACAAGCAGCAACCTAAACAGCCATCTCCAGTGGCTTACTAGTCTCTTGCAGTGCACACATGTTGGCCTTATTTATTTCCTTCAGCAATATTTGTTTCCTTAGCATGTTAGTAGAGTTGTTTTAGGAATATATCCACATGTACTAATGAAGACCTTTTATGTCTGAATCATTCTGTTTCATAGTATGTCAAGTAATTGGACTGTTTCTCTTGTTCCCCGGGCCTCAAACACTAAAGTGGAACATTTCATTCCAGAAGATGGCTTACTTGTTTAGAAAACTAACACATTACCACTTTTTGTCTGCTACTCAAGTTTTGCCCTATACACTGAAACATTTTGGCTAGTTTGTTTTAGGGCTTTGATGAATTTATTAAATGGTAGGAACTTGTTTATGTCTTTCTTTTGTGAACTTCTGTAATGGGAAATCAGAGAAAAGTCAACAACTCAGTGATGGTGTGGTCCTTATTAAGTATTAGTATATGCAGTTACAAATTTCAGCCTTGAGAGAGAAAGAGACAAAGTTTCAAGAAGACCACTTGTGAGACTCAAGAATAATTGAGGCTGATGGCTTAGTCTTCTGATTCTGGAAAGCCACTGTGTCCCTTCCCCAAGATGCAGTAACCTCAGGTGAGTATGTTTAAGTGAGGGTGCAGATGGCGCCTCCATGTGTGTGTGTGTGTGTGTGTGTGTGTGTGTGTGTGTGTGTGTGTGTGTGTGTGTGTGTTGGGGGGGGGTGAAACAATATACAGGAAGAAAAAACTTAAAAAGTGGTGCTGTTTTGAACCACATGTCTCACAGTATTCAGAATCACAGCGATAGTTTTCCCAAGCTAAGTATATGACCCCTTCAAAGTCTTTAACTGGAGTAGTGTCTCGTGTCCCTTCTGAGGAATATTCTCCATACCTAGCTCCATGATATTATGTAAACAAAAATAAACTGTTAGAAGCTTAGAATATTATTTACAATATGAAATGAAACTGGCAGTTGATATTTGGTTGCTAAAACGAAAACATTAAATCGGTTCACTTCTTGTCACCTGACAGTTTTAAACAAAATGTCCATTTCTCAGTCTCTTTCACTCTCTTTTTCATATTTATTCATTTATTGCAGTCACCTGACATTTTTAAACAAATTGTCAATTTCTCTCTCTCTCTTTCACTGTCTTTTTCATATTTATTTATTTATTGCACGATATTAAAACAATTTCTTAACTGAGAGCAGTGCTTTAACATAAGCCTAAATAAGTATTATGTTTGACATTTTTCCCTTAGTGGTTTGGCCACTGATTCGACTCTTTAATACCGATGAGAGGAGAATCTTCAAGTGGAGGATATACAGTGCTGTGATGCTTCTTTTTCTGTATATGGTTGTTTTATTTGTTATTTTTAACATGTTTTAGGTATTTTTAGTAGTATCTTTAATACATTTAGGCAATGCTTGTTTTTTAATTAGCTCTGATGATATTATTACTTCTTTATTAGATACACATTGTAATTGGTTGGAGGAATTTTAAATGTATTTATATTGATGGATCTTTTTAATCAGAATGTCTAATGAAGCAGTATCTGTAACTGTGAAAATGCTTATGAACAAATAAAGTTTGCTTTTGGATGTGGCTAACCCTCGCATTGTTTTGGTTCACTTTAAGCAATTTACAATCAAAAGACATGCGTTGCCAACCTACTTTCAGTTTTTCTTTATATCTACAGCAAGCAGTTTCTTGGTTAAACATTAATTCTAACTTGTGGGGTGTAAAAAAAAAGACCTATGAAGACATTTCCATGCAAATAATTTCCATTAGATTGACAGGGAATTACATTTAGAAGAAACCAGTATTAATATTTTCTCATTATCATCAGGGGTTTGATTATTAATTGATTTGGAATAGTCCCATACGTTTTCTTTGTAATATATTTTCATGCTTTTTATTATTTTATAAATCTTTGATAAGTAACCTTTTCTTGAGCTGTATGGTTTGTTAAGTAAATCAGATATTCAATACATTTAGGGACATTTTGTCTGACAATTGGACTTATTAACTCTAATCTGTTTATAGTTAGCCACATACTTCCATCAAGATTAAATTTATTTTTAATTTGTTTGATTGTTAAAAGTTTGCTATTATGTACCAGCTGATGCCAATATATTAATTATTTTTCTTTAAATTTTTTTAATTATAGCCACATCAAAAGTATTCATACAGTCATGAGTATAGACAATAGGGTATAAAAATACCCATGCTTTAATTTCTGGATTCTTATTTAGATAATTATTATATAATTTTAATGTATCTGTTATAAATTTGGAAGTTATATATTTCTTTTTATTCAAAACTGCATATTCTCTTACCATCTTGTGGAAATTATTAGGTACCAGCTCTGTGCATTGCAGTGACATTGATTAGCTCGACTTTAACCAGATACTTTCATGTATTTGCTTCTGTCTAGCTAGATAAGAAGTATTCAACCACAAGGATAATGTCTTTGTAACAGATGACAAAGCATAAATCTCTATGTCTGGAAGATTTATACCCCCCCCCCCGCTTCCCAATTATTCAAATGATGATTAATAGCAATTCTGGGTTTACTATAATACCATAAGAAGTTTAACACTGATTTGTTAAACTGATTAATATATTTGGAGGGGGAATAGAGAATGCTTGTATACAATATAATAGTTTTGGGAAAATAATTATCTTAATTATGTATAATTTATCCATCAGAGACAAGATATTGAGAACATTCCTTATTTAAAATTCTTTTGTCAGAGTTTATTAGCAACAATTTTGGTTTGTTTTTATTAAATTTGAGACCAGAAAGAGACTGAATTGATTTCATTAAAGCAGATAGTGAATTAACATTATCACTTAGGGTTAGCAAAATGTCATCAGCAAAAAGTTGCATTTTCATTTCTAGTTTATTCCCAAGCAGTATACCATTAATGTCTGAATTCATTCTAGTATTGTGAAAAGGGCTCTTATTAACAAAGTAAACAACAAAGGAGATAGAGGTCATCCTTACTTTGTGCCCTTAGTAATTGATATTGAAGTAGAGAAATATGACCCAATCTTGACATAAGTTAAAGATTTCTCATAAAGTGACTTTATTAATTGAATAAAGTTATGTGAGAAACCATAATGTTCTAAAGCTCGAATTAGATAATTTCATTTAACTGAGTCAAATGCATTGTTTATGTCTAGACTCACTAGGGTCATATCCATTTTCATTAGATTGACATAATCAACCAGAGAAATTATTCTTTTAATGTTGCCATAAGTGTTTCTGTCCTTAATGAAGCCTGTTTGATCCTCATCTATTAATAAAGGAAGTAACTGCTTAATCCTATCAGCATGAACTGTCATGAACATTTTGTAATCAACATTTAAAAGAGGTATAGGTTTAAAAGAGGAACATTCATTAGCACTTTTTTCAGATTTCAAAATAGGAGATATTACTGTATACTTCCAAGATGGAGGTGTAGCTATGCCTTCTTTTAATAAATTGAACACCATTGACAACAAAAGAATAGCCTCCTTAGGCATAAGTTTAAACATTTCTGGAATAATATTGTCTATGCCAGGCAATTTAAGTTTTAACTTATTAATTTGAAATTTGATTTCAGTCATTGTTATTTGCTTATCAATTAACATGATGTGATGGTCCTGCAATTTAATTTTTATGTTTGTCTTAAGAAATTAACTTATTATATTTTGTGATTCGAAGTCTGTAGTTTGTGAGTTAATATTAGAATAATGCATTCTAAATGCTTCCAATATTCCCTCTAACTCTGAAACTTTCTTCCTGGTGCGCAGTATATAAATTTCTTTTATGTGACTTGATTTTATTTACTATTCTTTTTTGATTTCTAAGATTCATTGAAT
>NC_056737.1:1546202916-1546210416 GCF_019279795.1 Protopterus annectens
TAACAAAAAGATGGAAAAATGGGAGAAGATTGCTATTCATATGAACTGATAAAATTGCTAAAATCAAGAGGTCAGAATGAAGAAAAGGCTGTCTGATTATGAGACTTTGTTAAGAAGAGCTGTTTAAAAAATGATAGAGTTACAGGCTAGAGCATGCAGAGAAAAACTGAGATTTTATACTGTACCAGAGAAACTGGAAGGAACAGTCTGTATTAATTTTATGAAAGCACAAATATGCACCTAGATTGGTATTTCACAATGGTCTATTCCACCTTGTCGAAGGCTGACGATATCGAAGCTGATATTGTCAACACCAAAATGTCGAAAGCGAAACTCATTGCGTGTGTAAATGTAAATCTCCATAAGGGGAGATTTCTTTTTACTGCAATGTAGTGCAATCTCGGAGTTGATATATTTAAGTAGCAGGGGGCGCACAAGCCCCCTGCATAGAGCAATTTGTGTTGTGTTTGGGTGTTTCTTTTTTTTTTGTGTGTGTGTTCGATGTTCGGGGGTTTCGAAATTTTTGTGTCGATTATTATGCTGTCGACAGTTTGAGATTTCGACAGCATAATATAAACGCCTTCACAACAGGATCTGTTAATTGAATGGCATATTGTGTGTATGCCCAAAAATGTGGCCGCAAAAAAGCAGCCAAGACTTGTATTACTAAAAATGCAATCATACAAGCAGAAAGAGTTGATCTTAACAAAACTGTGGCAGAGGGGCAAAATTATTAAAAACTGGAGACAGTAGAGTGTTTGTGGAAAATTATTATTCACTGTACACCAGATAGAAGAAAAGAAATGTATCCCAGCAATCAGGGAATATCAAGAGGCAGGTGTAAGATTCAAACTACTGTATCCAGATGTCATTGGAATATTTTTTTAGATGGTCAAAGACGTTGTTCTGATGCAGAACAGGCTAAGGAGGAAATAAAAAAGTTTGTCCAACAAAAGGTAAACCATCGAACAGAAGGATACTCTGCTTTTCATTCTTCTGACAGTAAAGTTGGGCTAAAGCTGTGTGGTGCAGTGGTGCAGTGGTTAACACTAACACCTCACAGCAAGAGGTTCTTCTGTTCAATTCTCAGCTGGGGGTGCCTTCTGTGTGGAGTTTGCATGTGTTCTCCCTGCAATCATGTGGGTTTCCTCGCGTACTCCAGTTTCCTCCCACAGTCTAAAGACTTGCGTCTGCAGCGTTTCTCCGCAGGGCTCCACTGAAACTATGATCTATCCTAGTTGGACTTTCCCGGTGAACACATGTTAAATAAATAAGAAAATAAGTTCATGGAGAGACATTGTCAGTGAGACCTTTTCCAGTGTTTGAAAGGAAAATGCTTGAGAGATGCAAAAAAGAACAAGAGTCGATTACAAGAATCAGAAGTATCTTGCACTTCAACGAGAGTTTGAGGTTGCGGGATGGAGATTAACAAGATGAAGATTAGCAACACTGCAATTAGTGAATAAATGTTATATTATAAAGCATCAATCATGTTTGTGAAAATGGGTTTACAAGAAAAGTGGCTGAGAAGGACTGGACTTTTGTTGGCATTGTTAAACTTGTAGTAAGCCTGATTGGAAGTACACTAAAAGGAAAGATAAATAACTAAGTAAAAAAAATTATCTTAGCAACATTTGAATAAAACATTTTGTGATATAAACTGCATGCTATATAGTAAAACATTTTCAGTGATTGTTGTGTATGATAAATGTACTAAAGTAAGCAAGTACTTATTTTCTTTTTTTAGTGTTGAGATATATAAGGCATTCCAGTGTAAAAAGTGAAGAAAGGCTGGTGAGGTATAAAAATGCACTGATTATAATATAAGTACAGCTGAGATGTTTTCTTTTACTTTTGCAAAGGTGGTTATCTGGATTAATGCCCTTGGCTCTAATAGCAATTTTGTATGTGTGTGTGTGTGTGTGTGTGTGTGTGTGTGTGTGTGTGTGTGTGTGTGTGTGTAAGCAAGTGGACTTTCAAAATAAGATAACACTGTGAATGTAATGAAAAGTTTTCCGTTAACAAATAAATGTTCAGTGTGAGTTGAGTCTGCAGCTGAGGGCAGCTGTACCTTCTGTAATTTTGGTTCCATGGAGACAAGCTGACTACAGGTGAAGGCAGTAAATCTTGAGAATGCTGGACATTGTTTGCTGAGAGAAATGTAGCATTAGATGGTGCAAGCCCAAGCAGCTTAGTAAAAAATAAATCTTGAAATTATTGGAGATGAATAACAGGTAACTACTTTCTTGGTACCTAACTGCATTGTATTTACTAGACAATATATAATTTATTTTCATTTAAAGAATGTTTTCTTAAGTCTAAAAGTTAATGTTTTCTGAAAACATGCAAGCTGTTTTTCACTTTTAAGAGGCAAATAAAAGTAAAACAAGAGCAATCAGCAATTAGTGTAAATAGGTGCGCAGGCTGTAATATGTGCATTAGCTTAGGTAACCATAATTTTAGGCTAAATAATGGCTGTGGGTGCAGCTGTCAGTTTGGGATGATTGTTTCTCTTAGGTAGATTTGTGGTAGTAAGGAGCTACTGGCAAGGGAGGAAGATTATGCTGGCATTTATTTATATTCCTCTTAAAACTGCTATTATGGATCTTAAGAAATTTTTGAAAGCAATAATTAGCTTTCAGCAGGAAATATTACTTAAAGGTGAGGACTGGAATTTGATTTGCAAAAGTGAGGATGAATCTGGGGGGATTTAGAGGAAAAATATATAACAAAAGAGAATAAATTTCTGAAGACATTTATGAAAATATTTGGTATGGATGACATGAATTTAGTAGTAGAAACTCTTGAGAGAATTTGCATAAGGTGCAATAACTGGGCTAGGCTAGACAGAAATTATATTTCACAGGAGCAAGTTCATTTAATTGAAAGCATCAACACACATCCAGTAACTGTTTCAAATTATGCTCCAGTAACAACAAAGAGTAAAATGCAGGTTAATGAAGTAAAAATAAGACACTATCACCCCCCTACCTGTTCAAAAGAGAGGAATTTAAGGAATGGGTAGGGAAATTATTCAAATGTTATTAGGGTAGATAGAAATGTTGTCCGAAGTTAAAGTTAGTGAGTGGGATAAAATGTTAGGGAAGTATAAAAATAGGGTTGAAATAAAAGAAAAAGAGACATGGTTAAGAAATAACAAGCAATATTTAGAGGGTACAACAAAGGTTAAAGTATTGCAGAACAAGGGGAATCTCATAGACCAAGAAGAGGTACAACTCCAGATTGCTACAGAGAAAATAAAAGAGTATCTGCTCAGTACAAGAGGAACCACAGGTTCAGATATTAGTTGTATGTGCTTGGCTGAGGTGCCAGTGGTGTTACCATCTGTGGGATTATGACCAAACACCTCTAAATCAGAGTTCTGCCTAAACATAACAATACTGCAGCACTGCAGATCTCTGGTTGGCCAGAGATAGCTAGCCGCAAGGTCGGTGAGGAGCACCACTTGTCACTGTGTCAGAGTGCAGACAGAAGGGGGCTGCCTCTCTCCAGCAGTGCACTGCATAGTCGTGGGGAACTGGGTGCTAAATCATTCATAGATGACCTAATGAGTTTAGAAAAATTGCTGTTAAGCAACTGTTTCTTTTTTTTTTTTTTTTGCTAGTAACTCCAAAGCACAAAAACGTTTAACAAAATGACTTACACAACAGAAAATAGAGAGTGTTATTTTCAAACTTAAAGAGCCTATAATAAGAAAAAAATAACCAGAGGTCCAATAGAAGTAGTAGTGATATTTCAGAAATGTTATGAAAATGTGTGTAAAATAGGGAAATGTGGCAATCAAGAAAGAGCACACATTGAAATAATTAAGGAAGACTTAAGTAAGGTTAGAGGTAGATGAGGCTCAACAATTAATGGCAATGATGGAAGGACATGAAATAAAAATTGTGACATATAATCAATCTGCAAGAAAGTCTCCAGGAATAGATAGTATTCCTGTGGAAGCTTAGAAACTAGGAGGGAAGAAATTGATAAAGATCTGGAAGTTTTTGTTTAACTTATTACAGCCGAGTGATGCCTCCAAGTGCTTCTGCAGTTACATCCTACTGATGCCTCTGAATATCAAATATTGATTAATAATTCCAAAACCATGCTACATACAGTTTATTAAAATATTTCAACTTAAAGCTTACACAATGGCAAACACAACTGTATTGATATTTGGTCACTGTCTGGTACAGGTACAGAGATATTAATTACTGTTCATATACTAATTTATTTATATTGTCATAAATGTCATTTTTTTAAATATCTCAGCAACCAAATAACACAGAACTGTATAACCTCAAAAGAAATCTGTCATCCAGATGAACAAAACGCTGCTGACAGTGTATGTGTAACTTGAATGGTTGCTAAGATACTGTAAGTTGTTTACAAAGTATTACAAACTTAGTAGGTACTAAATTTACTATGACTTGTAAAATCCAATTTAAGACCAAGAACAGAAAAAAATCATACAACTATAAAAATAGGTTGTTCTGAAGAGTTTGTCATTTACACTTCTTTAATAACCCCTATGGTTACAGGGATATGAACATTTATTTGAAATGTGAGGACATAATTTAATTATGTCAAAAAGTTTAGGCTCTGCCCATTGGTAGTTACAAGGCAAACTTCCATTGGAAGGAATGAGTTAACAGTATTTTAAAAGGAGGGGAAGCACCAACTCTTTCTGGAAGAAACTGTGGTGAATGTAGTACCTAAAGACTGTAAAGACCCATCAGACCCAGTTCATATAGGCCCATTTCAATTTTAAACACAATTATAAAGTATTTATACCAATAATAGCTACAAGAATGGCAATGGTGTCAGAATTGATAGATATGAATCATTGTGGTTTTGCAGAGGGGTGGCAAACATTTGACAACACCAACAGAGCACGATGAGTCAGAGGAGAAAAAGAATACAAGAAAATACCACTGGTGTTGGTGGGTCTTGATCCAGAGAAAACATTTAACAAAGTAAGCTGGGATTGCAGGCATCCCCGATACAATAATAAGGTTAATTAGGAGGATATATGAGGGATTGTAGGCAAAAAAATAAAGTGAAAGAGTTCCTCTTTGATAAGTTGTGTCTGAGCAGAGGAACCAGGCAGGGGTGCCCTCTTTCCCCTTTATTTGCGTTACGTTTAGAACCATTAGCAAAGAAAATAAAGGACTCAGATATTTATGGATAGACTTGGTATGGTAATCAAGAAAAGTTTGCTTTGTTTGCAGACAGTATTATTTTGTACCTGGCAAAACCAGAAAAGGACCTCTAAGTGTTATTGAACATTTTGAGACAGTTTCACTTCTTTGGGGGATATAAAATTAATGAAGATAAAACAAAGGGTATAGCTGTAACCTATGTACCCGCACATGAATTGGTTCAGCAATGCCCATACTTATGGGGACACAATAAAATTAAGTATTTAGGGGTATGAATAAAAAGGATACTGTTATGACAGCTAAGAATATGTAGAGACTAAACAAAAGATAATACAAAAAGTGAGAAACTGGAAGCTCTTGTTTATGGATATAGATAGCAAGATACAAGCAGTAAAAATGTTTTAATCCCTTTAGTTTTATATACATGTTAGGTATATTTTTATCAACCAGAGGAGAAGCTGTGTACATTAATTAATAAAGATTTGAAGGATTTTATCAGGGAGGGGAAAAGGGCAAAGGTCAAGTGGGATAAGTGGATCCTTCTAATAAAAGAAGGTGGTTTAGGATTACTTGATTTGAAGGGATATTTTAGAGCTACACAGGTAAGGGTCATATACATAACACAAACAGAAAGCTATAATTCAAAGTGGAAAACAATGATGACATGGGAGAGAAATTCAAGACAAAAGGAGAGAATGTGATTTTGTTTACAGATCATTAAGTGGAAAAACAATGGTCGTACCAAATATTATATTTATAAAGTAGCAGAAGTATTCTAAGAACTAAGCCAACATGAGAATGTAGAAAACAGATTTTTGCTGATATGGATAACTACAATTAGAGGTACAGAGAGTAGGCAAGGAGAGCTGGAATTTACTGGAGAAAGATGGCAAATGAACCAAGATATCAGGAGAAAATAACAAGAGAGGGAAATGTAATAGAATGGGAAGAAGCGAAAAAGACATTTGGACTGCAGGCTGGAGACTGCTTTCCCTATCTGGGATTGATATCAGAGAATAGGGAAAGAGGAATCCTAGGTGAAATACCTGTTTTTGTATAGTTTTTTGCTGAATCTAGAACAGAAGCTCCTGTTAAATAAGAGACAATTAGTGGGGCTTGTGAAATATTGTATGATAATTATAGGAATTAATGAGAGAAGGTTAGAAAAGATTGGAAAACAAACTGGATAATCACTTCACAAGAAAACAATGGGAGGACATATGTACATCTCCCAAATATGCAACAAAGTATAGAAGATTTAGGATTTTTGCTTGGAAGTGTTTGTATAGGTATTTTTATACCCCAAGAAGACTCCAAACAATTTTCCTCATGTAGATTTCAAATGTTGGAGGTATGATGGGGGAAGAAAGGAGTAACAGGAAACATATGTTTTGGGAGTGTAATGAGTTAGCAGACTTTAAAAATTAACTACAGCATACTCTGTCATAAATATGGGGTGAGCAAATGGATATAACTAAGGAAATTATTTTTTGAGCTTGGATACAAGATCTGAATTGCCAAGCCATAAGTTAAGTTTAATTCTGATGGCTGCCAAAAAAGCAGTTGCTAGAAAATGGAAATTAAAGTCTAAGCCAATTGTATCTGAAATATTGAATATTGTAACAGAGATCAAAGAACTGGAAGCTGGATCTTTAGAAAAGGGTAGAATCAAATTACATAGAAAAAATGGACATTGCAGGAACAATATATGCGCAAGCTTGTTTTGGAAGAGGCATGAGGCTTCAGGGAATGGCAAGAACTGAGCAATTTATGTAATATCGGATTGAGAATAATTATACAAAAGACTATATGTGATGTATAATGTTTGGAACTGGGAAAATGTTAATATGGTTTATTTTCTTTTATATAAATGTGTAACTGTCTATGCCTTAAGTGAGAATTCAGTAAAGATGTTAAAAAAGAATATGACCATTCCATTTTCATGTAGACAAAGTCTAGTGTTTAGCATAAATGATGGTTGTATACCTTCATGGTTAAAATCTTTAGAACTTAGCACATGAAGATCACTTTGAGATTATCTCAGGTCAGACAAGCACTCAACAAAATTGAAATATATATATTCGCAACACACACACATATATATGATATAAGTATGTATATATTTTCCTGAACAAACCTTAAGTTTTGAAGTTGATAACATTTAATTCTCACACAGGCTTTGTGCAAATCCCAAAGAAATTTCACTCTTACAATGTCTGTAGACAGCTTAACTTCCATACCTTGTATGTTGGTACATTTATGTTAATGATTGTGGAATCATTTTAACTTGTATATACGTCTCATTATACTTGCTGTTTAATCTGTATATAAA